>NC_092728.1:2758866-2761366 GCF_047496885.1 Scyliorhinus torazame
CTGTGTACCACCCTCCCCCCGATTCTCTGTAATCTGTGTCTCCCCCCTCATCAGTAACTCGATCAAAATCCCCCCTCGTGATTGTGAACGTCTCGATTAAATCTCCCCCTTAACCTTCTCTGCTCCAAGGAGACCAATCCCAGCTTCTCCCACTCCCTCTCTCTTCGCACCCTCCCTCCCCGAGGACCCGACACCTTTCTGGAAGTGTGGGTGCCGGGATTGGACACCGGATGGGTGTGGGGGGTCAGGGATGGGTGTGGGGGGTCAGGGATGGGTGTGGGGGTTCAGGGATGGATGTGGGGGTCAGGGATGGGTGTGGGGGTCAGGGATGAATGGATGGATTGTGGTGATGGGGGAAACATTGACCGTGTATGTTATGAGACTCAGCCTCCATCCTCCCCCAGCACTGATCGCAATGAAACGCACACCCGCCCCCCCCACACACCAGCCCCCCCCCACACACCAGCCCCCCCCCCACACCCGCCCCCCTCACACACCCGCCCCCCCCCACACCCGCCCCCCACACACCAGCCCCCCCCCACACACCCGCCCCCCCACACACCCCCCCACACACCAGCCCCCCCCCACACACCCGTCCCCCCCCACACCCGCCCCCCCCACACACCCGCCCCCCCCACACACCCGCCCCCCCCCCCGCACACCCGCCCCCCACACACCCGCCCCCCCACACACCAGCCCCCCCACACCAGCCCCCCCACACCAGCCCCCCCACACACCGCCCCCCCCACACACCCGCCCCAAAAATACCAGCCCCCCCCCACACACCAGCCCCCCCCACACACCCGCCCCCCCCACACACCCGCCCCCCCCACACACCAGCCCCCCCACACACCCGCCCCCCCACACACCCGCCCCCCCACACACCCGCCCCCCCCACACACCAGCCCCCCCCACACACCCGCCCCCCCCACACCCGCCCCCCCACACACCCGCCCCCCCACACACCCGCCCCCCCCACACACCAGCCCCCCCCACACACCCGCCTCCCCCACACACCCGCCCCCCCCACACACCCGCCCCCCCCACACACCCGCCCCCCCCGCACACCCGCCCCCCCCGCACACCCGCCTCCCCACACACCAGCCCCCCCCACACACCCGCCCCCCCCACACACCCGCCCCCACATACCAGCCCCCCCCACACACCAGCCCCCCCCACACACCCCGCCCCCCCCGCACACCCGCCACCCCACACACCCGCCTCCCCACACATCCGGCCCCCCCACACCGGACCCCCACACACCCGCCCCCCCTACATACCCGCCCCCCACACACCCGTCCCCCCACACACCCGCCCTGCACACACACACTCCCCCTACACACCAGCCCCCCCCCACACACACAAACACCCACACACACACACCCACACACACATGCCCCACACACACACACGCCCCCACACACACACATGCCCCACACACACACACATGCCCCACACACACACACGCCCCACACACACACATGCCCCACACACACACACGCCCCACACACATGCCCCACACACACATGCCCCCCCACACACACACACACGCCCCCACACACACACATGCCCCACACACACACGCCCCACACACACGAAGGCCCCACACACACACACCCCCACACACACACACCCACACACACACATGCCCCACACACACACACATGCCCCACACACACACATGCCCCCCACACACACATGCCCCCCACAGACACACATGACCCCCACACACATACATGCCCCACACACACACACATGCCCCATACACCCATGTCCCACACACACACACACATGTCCCACACACACACACATGCCCCACACACACACACATGCCCCATACACACATGTCCCACACACACACACAGGCCCCACACACACACATGCCCCACACACACACATGCCCCACACACACATGCCCCACACACACACATGCCCCACACACACACATGCCCTACACACACACATGCCCCACACACACGCACATGCCCCACACACACATGCCCCACACACACACACATGCCCCACACACACACATGCCCCCCACACACACACATGCCCCACACACACACATGCCCCACACACACACATGCCCCACAAACACACATGCCCCACACACACACACATGTCCCACACACACACATACCCCACACACACACATGCCCCACACACACATGCCCCACACACACATGCCCCACACACACACACATGCCCCACACACACACACATGTCCCACACACACACATGCCCCACACACACACACATGCCCCCCACACACACATGCCCCACACACACACATGCCCCACACACAAACATGCCCCCCCACACACACACATGCCCCACACACACACATACCCCACACACACATGCCCCACACACACACACATGCCCCCACACACACACATGCCCCACACACACACATGCCCCACACACATGCCCCACACACACACATGCCCCACACACACACACATGCCCCACACACACACACATGTCCCACACACAA
>NC_092728.1:2768866-2933866 GCF_047496885.1 Scyliorhinus torazame
GAACCATCACGGTTACACCACGAGCAGTATTCACCCTCCTGAACCATCACAGTTACACCACGAGCAGTATTCACCCTCCTGAACCATCACGGTTACACCACGAGCAGTATTCACCCTCCTGAACCATCACGGTTACACCACGAGCGGTATTCACACTCCTGAACCATCACGGTTACACCACGAGCAGTATTCACCCTCCGGAACCATCTCGGTTACACCACGAGCAGTATTCACCCTCCGGAACCATCACGGTTACACCACGAGCAGTATTCAGCCTCCCGAACCATCACGGTTACACCACGAGCAGCATTCACCCTCCTGAACCATCACGGTTACACCACGAGCGGTATTCACACTCCTGAACCATCACGGTTACACCACGAGCAGTATTCACCCTCCTGAACCATCACGGTTACACCACGAGCAGTATTCACCCTCCTGAACCATCACGGTTACACCACGAGCAGTATTCACCCTCCTGAACCATCACGGTTACACCACGAGCAGTATTCACTTACACCACGAGCAGTATTCACTCTCCTGAACCATCACGGTTACACCACGAGCAGTATTCACCCTCCTGAACCATCACGGTTACACCACGAGCAGTATTCACCCTCCTGAACCATCACGGTTACACCACGAGCAGTATTCACCCTCCTGAACCATCACGGTTACACCACGAGCAGTATTCACCCTCCTGAACCATCACGGTTACACCACGAGCAGTATTCACCCTCCTGAACCATCACGGTTACACCACGAGAGGTATTCACCCTCCGGAACCATCACGGTTACACCACGAGCGGTATTCACCCTCCGGAACCATCACGGTTACACCACGAGCAGTATTCATCCTCCTGAACCATCACGGTTACGCCACGAGCGGTATTCACCCTCCTGAACCATCACGGTTACACCACGAGCAGTATTCACCCTCCTGAACCATCACGGTTACACCACGAGCAGTATTCACCCTCCTGAACCATCACGGTTACACCACGAGCAGTATTCACCCTCCTGAACCATCACGGTTACACCGCGAGCGGTATTCACCCTCCTGAACCATCACGGTTACACCACGAGCAGTATTCACCCTCCGGAACCATCTCGGTTACACCACGAGCAGTATTCACCCTCCGGAACCATCACGGTTACACTGTGAGCAGTATTCACCCTCCTGAACCATCACGGTTACACCACGAGCGGTATTCACCCTCCTGAACCATCACGGTTACACCACGAGCAGTATTCACCCTCCTGAAACATCGCGGTTACACCACGAGCAGTATTCACCCTCCTGAACCATCATGGTGACACCACGAGCAGTATTCACCCTCCTGAACCATCACGGTTACACCACGAGCGGTATTCACCCTCCTGAACCATCACGGTTACACCGCGAGTAGTATTCAACCTCCTGAACCATCACGGTTACATCACGAGCAGTATTCATCCTCCTGAACCATCACGGTTACACCACGAGCAGTATTCAGCCTCCCGAACCATCACGGTTACACCACGAGCAGCATTCACCCTCCTGAACCATCACGGTTACACCACGAGCGGTATTCACCCTCCTGAACCATCACGGTTACACCACGAGCAGTATTCACCCTCCTGAACCATCACGGTTACACCACGAGCAGTATTCACCCTCCTGAACCATCACGGTTACACTGTGAGCAGTATTCACCCTCCGAAACCATCACGGTTACACCACGAGCAGTATTCACTCTCCTGAACCATCACGGTTACACCACGAGCAGTATTCACCCTCCTGAACCATCACGGTTACACCACGAGCAGTATTCACCCTCCGGAACAATCACGGTTACACCACGAGCGGTATTCACCCTCCGGAACCATCACGGTTACACCACGAGCAGTATTCATCCTCCTGAACCATCACGGTTACACCACGAGCGGTATTCACCCTCCTGAACCATCACGGTTACACCACGAGCAGTATTCACCCTCCTGAACCATCACGGTTACACCACGAGCAGTATTCACCCTCCTGAACCATCACGGTTACACCACGAGCGGTATTCACCCTCCGGAACCATCACGGTTACACCACGAGCGGTATTCACCCTCCTGAACCATCACGGTTACACCACGAGCAGTATTCACCCTCCGGAACCATCTCGGTTACACCACGAGCAGTATTCACCCTCCGGAACCATCACGGTTACACTGTGAGCAGTATTCACCCTCCTGAACCATCACGGTTACACCACGAGCGGTATTCACCCTCCTGAACCATTACGGTTACACCACGAGCAGTATTCACCCTCCTGAACCATCACGGTTACACCACGAGCAGTATTCACCCTCCGGAACCATCACGGTTACACCACGAGCGGTATTCACCCTCCGGAACCATCACGGTTACACCACGAGCAGTATTCATCCTCCTGAACCATCACGGTTACACCACGAGCGGTATTCACCCTCCTGAACCATCACGGTTACACCACGAGCTGTATTCACCCTCCTGAACCATCACGGTTACACCACGAGCAGTATTCACCCTCCTGAACCATCACGGTCACACCACGAGCGGTATTCACCCTCCGGAACCATCACGGTTACACCACGAGCGGTATTCACCCTCCGGAAACATCACGGTTACACCACGAGCAGTATTCATCCTCCTGAACCATCACGGTTACACCACGAGCGGTACTCACCCTCCTGAACCATCACGGTTACACCACGAGCAGTATTCACCCTCCTGAACCATCACGGTTACACCACGAGCAGTATTCACCCTCCTGAACCATCACAGTTACACCACGATCAGTATTCACCCTCCTGAACCATCACGGTTACACCACGAGCAGTATTCACCCTCCTGAACCATCACGGTTACACCACGAGCGGTATTCACCCTCCGGAACCATCACGGTTACACCACGAGCGGTATTCACCCTCCGGAACCATCACGGTTACACCACGAGCAGTATTCATACTCCTGAACCATCACGGTTACACCACGAGCGGTACTCACCCTCCTGAACCATCACGGTTACACCACGAGCAGTATTCACCCTCCTGAACCATCACGGTTACACCACGAGCAGTATTCACCCTCCTGAACCATCACAGTTACACCACGAGCAGTATTCACCCTCCTGAACCATCACGGTTACACCACGAGCAGTATTCACCCTCCTGAACCATCACGGTTACACCACGAGCGGTATTCACACTCCTGAACCATCACGGTTACACCACGAGCGGTATTCACACTCCTGAACCATCACGGTTACACCACGAGCAGTATTCACCCTCCTGAACCATCACGGTTACACCACGAGCAGTATTCACCCTCCTGAACAATCACGGTTACACCACGAGCAGTATTCACCCTCCGGAACCATCACGGTTACACCACGAGCAGTATTCACCCTCCGGAACCATCACGGTTACACCACGAGCAGTATTCACCCTCCTGAACCATCACGGTTACACCACGAGCAGTATTCACCCTCCTGAACCATCACGGTTACACCACGAGCAGTATTCACTTACACCACGAGCAGTATTCACTCTCCTGAACCATCACGGTTACACCACGAGCAGTATTCACCCTCCTGAACCATCACGGTTACACCACGAGCAGTATTCACCCTCCTGAACCATCACGGTTACACCACGAGCAGTATTCACCCTCCTGAACCATCACGGTTACACCACGAGCAGTATTCACCCTCCTGAACCATCACGGTTACACCACGAGCAGTATTCACCCTCCTGAACCATCACGGTTACACCACGAGAGGTATTCACCCTCCGGAACCATCACGGTTACACCACGAGCGGTATTCACCCTCCGGAACCATCACGGTTACACCACGAGCAGTATTCATCCTCCTGAACCATCACGGTTACGCCACGAGCGGTATTCACCCTCCTGAACCATCACGGTTACACCACGAGCAGTATTCACCCTCCTGAACCATCACGGTTACACCACGAGCAGTATTCACCCTCCTGAACCATCACGGTTACACCACGAGCAGTATTCACCCTCCTGAACCATCACGGTTACACCGCGAGCGGTATTCACCCTCCTGAACCATCACGGTTACACCACGAGCAGTATTCACCCTCCGGAACCATCTCGGTTACACCACGAGCAGTATTCACCCTCCGGAACCATCACGGTTACACTGTGAGCAGTATTCACCCTCCTGAACCATCACGGTTACACTGTGAGCAGTATTCACCCTCCGAAACCATCACGGTTACACCACGAGCAGTATTCACTCTCCTGAACCATCACGGTTACACCACGAGCAGTATTCACCCTCCTGAACCATCACGGTTACACCACGAGCAGTATTCACCCTCCGGAACAATCACGGTTACACCACGAGCGGTATTCACCCTCCGGAACCATCACGGTTACACCACGAGCAGTATTCATCCTCCTGAACCATCACGGTTACACCACGAGCGGTATTCACCCTCCTGAACCATCACGGTTACACCACGAGCAGTATTCACCCTCCTGAACCATCACGGTTACACCACGAGCAGTATTCACCCTCCTGAACCATCACGGTTACACCACGAGCGGTATTCACCCTCCGGAACCATCACGGTTACACCACGAGCGGTATTCACCCTCCTGAACCATCACGGTTACACCACGAGCAGTATTCACCCTCCGGAACCATCTCGGTTACACCACGAGCAGTATTCACCCTCCGGAACCATCACGGTTACACTGTGAGCAGTATTCACCCTCCTGAACCATCACGGTTACACCACGAGCGGTATTCACCCTCCTGAACCATTACGGTTACACCACGAGCAGTATTCACCCTCCTGAACCATCACGGTTACACCACGAGCAGTATTCACCCTCCGGAACCATCACGGTTACACCACGAGCGGTATTCACCCTCCGGAACCATCACGGTTACACCACGAGCAGTATTCATCCTCCTGAACCATCACGGTTACACCACGAGCGGTATTCACCCTCCTGAACCATCACGGTTACACCACGAGCTGTATTCACCCTCCTGAACCATCACGGTTACACCACGAGCAGTATTCACCCTCCTGAACCATCACGGTCACACCACGAGCGGTATTCACCCTCCGGAACCATCACGGTTACACCACGAGCGGTATTCACCCTCCGGAAACATCACGGTTACACCACGAGCAGTATTCATCCTCCTGAACCATCACGGTTACACCACGAGCGGTACTCACCCTCCTGAACCATCACGGTTACACCACGAGCAGTATTCACCCTCCTGAACCATCACGGTTACACCACGAGCAGTATTCACCCTCCTGAACCATCACAGTTACACCACGATCAGTATTCACCCTCCTGAACCATCACGGTTACACCACGAGCAGTATTCACCCTCCTGAACCATCACGGTTACACCACGAGCGGTATTCACCCTCCGGAACCATCACGGTTACACCACGAGCGGTATTCACCCTCCGGAACCATCACGGTTACACCACGAGCAGTATTCATACTCCTGAACCATCACGGTTACACCACGAGCGGTACTCACCCTCCTGAACCATCACGGTTACACCACGAGCAGTATTCACCCTCCTGAACCATCACGGTTACACCACGAGCAGTATTCACCCTCCTGAACCATCACAGTTACACCACGAGCAGTATTCACCCTCCTGAACCATCACGGTTACACCACGAGCAGTATTCACCCTCCTGAACCATCACGGTTACACCACGAGCGGTATTCACACTCCTGAACCATCACGGTTACACCACGAGCGGTATTCACACTCCTGAACCATCACGGTTACACCACGAGCAGTATTCACCCTCCTGAACCATCACGGTTACACCACGAGCAGTATTCACCCTCCTGAACAATCACGGTTACACCACGAGCAGTATTCACCCTCCGGAACCATCACGGTTACACCACGAGCAGTATTCACCCTCCGGAACCATCACGGTTACACCACGAGCAGTATTCACCCTCCTGAACCATCACGGTTACACCACGAGCAGTATTCACCCTCCTGAACCATCACGGTTACACCACGAGCAGTATTCACTTACACCACGAGCAGTATTCACTCTCCTGAACCATCACGGTTACACCACGAGCAGTATTCACCCTCCTGAACCATCACGGTTACACCACGAGCAGTATTCACCCTCCTGAACCATCACGGTTACACCACGAGCAGTATTCACCCTCCTGAACCATCACGGTTACACCACGAGCAGTATTCACCCTCCTGAACCATCACGGTTACACCACGAGCAGTATTCACCCTCCTGAACCATCACGGTTACACCACGAGAGGTATTCACCCTCCGGAACCATCACGGTTACACCACGAGCGGTATTCACCCTCCGGAACCATCACGGTTACACCACGAGCAGTATTCATCCTCCTGAACCATCACGGTTACGCCACGAGCGGTATTCACCCTCCTGAACCATCACGGTTACACCACGAGCAGTATTCACCCTCCTGAACCATCACGGTTACACCACGAGCAGTATTCACCCTCCTGAACCATCACGGTTACACCACGAGCAGTATTCACCCTCCTGAACCATCACGGTTACACCGCGAGCGGTATTCACCCTCCTGAACCATCACGGTTACACCACGAGCAGTATTCACCCTCCGGAACCATCTCGGTTACACCACGAGCAGTATTCACCCTCCGGAACCATCACGGTTACACTGTGAGCAGTATTCACCCTCCTGAACTATCACGGTTACACCACGAGCGGTATTCAACCTCCTGAACCATCACGGTTACACCACGAGCAGTATTCACCCTCCTGAAACATCGCGGTTACACCACGAGCAGTATTCACCCTCCTGAACCATCATGGTGACACCACGAGCAGTATTCACCCTCCTGAACCATCACGGTTACACCACGAGCGGTATTCACCCTCCTGAACCATCACGGTTACACCGCGAGTAGTATTCAACCTCCTGAACCATCACGGTTACATCACGAGCAGTATTCATCCTCCTGAACCATCACGGTTACACCACGAGCAGTATTCAGCCTCCCGAACCATCACGGTTACACCACGAGCAGCATTCACCCTCCTGAACCATCACGGTTACACCACGAGCGGTATTCACCCTCCTGAACCATCACGGTTACACCACGAGCAGTATTCACCCTCCTGAACCATCACGGTTACACCACGAGCAGTATTCACCCTCCTGAACCATCACGGTTACACTGTGAGCAGTATTCACCCTCCGAAACCATCACGGTTACACCACGAGCAGTATTCACTCTCCTGAACCATCACGGTTACACCACGAGCAGTATTCACCCTCCTGAACCATCACGGTTACACCACGAGCAGTATTCACCCTCCGGAACAATCACGGTTACACCACGAGCGGTATTCACCCTCCGGAACCATCACGGTTACACCACGAGCAGTATTCATCCTCCTGAACCATCACGGTTACACCACGAGCAGTATTCACCCTCCTGAACCATCACGGTTACACCACGAGCAGTATTCACCCTCCTGAACCATCACGGTTACACCACGAGCAGTATTCACCCTCCTGAACCATCACGGTTACACCACGAGCGGTATTCACCCTCCGGAACCATCACGGTTACACCACGAGCAGTATTCATCCTCCTGAACCATCACGGTTACACCACGAGCAGTATTCACCCTCCTGAACCATCACGGTTACACCACGAGCAGTATTCACCCTCCTGAACCATCACGGTTACACCACGAGCAGTATTCACCCTCCTGAACCATCACGGTTACACCACGAGCAGTATTCATCCTCCTGAACCATCACGGTTACACCACGAGCGGTATTCACCCTCCTGAACCATCACGGTTACACCACGAGCAGTATTCACCCTCCTGAACCATCACGGTTACACCACGAGCAGTATTCACCCTCCTGAACCATCACGGTTACACCACGAGCGGTATTCACCCTCCGGAACCATCACGGTTACACCACGAGCGGTATTCACCCTCCGGAACCATCACGGTTACACCACGAGCAGTATTCATCCTCCTGAACCATCACGGTTACACCACGAGCGGTACTCACCCTCCTGAACCATCACGGTTACACCACGAGCAGTATTCACCCTCCTGAACCATCACGGTTACACCACGAGCAGTATTCACCCTCCTGAACCATCACAGTTACACCATGAGCAGTATTCACCCTCCTGAACCATCACGGTTACACCACTAGCGGTATTCAGACTCCTGAACCATCACGGTTACACCACGAGCAGTATTCACCCTCCGGAACCATCTCGGTTACACCACGAGCAGTATTCACCCTCCGGAACCATCACGGTTACACTGTGAGCAGTATTCACCCTCCTGAACCATCACGGTTACACCACGAGCGGTATTCACCCTCCTGAACCATCACGGTTACACCACGAGCAGTATTCACCCTCCTGAACCATCGCGGTTACACCACGAGCAGTATTCACCCTCCTGAACCATCACGGTGACACCACGAGCAGTATTCACCCTCCTGAACCATCACGGTTACACCACGAGCAGTATTCACCCTCCTGAACCATCACGGTTACACCGCGAGTAGTATTCACCCTCCTGAACCATCACGGTTACACCACGAGCAGTATTCATCCTCCTGAACCATCACGGTTACACCACGAGCAGTATTCAGCCTCCTGAACCATCACGGTTACACCACGAGCGGTATTCACCCTCCTGAACCATCACGGTTACACCACGAGCAGCATTCACCCTCCTGAACCATCACGGTTACACCACGAGCGGTATTCACCCTCCTGAACCATCACGGTTACACCACGAGCAGTATTCACTTACACCACGAGCAGTATTCACTCTCCTAAACCATCACGGTTACACCACGAGCAGTATTCACCCTCCTGAACCATCACGGTTACACCACGAGCAGTATTCACCCTCCGAAACCATCACGGTTACACCACGAGCAGTATTCACCCTCCTGAACCATCACGGTTACACCACGAGCAGTATTCAGCCTCCCGAACCATCACGGTTACACCACGAGCAGTATTCACCCTCCTGAACGATCACGGTTACACTGTGAGCAGTATTCAGCCTCCTGAACCATCACGGTTACACCACGAGCAGTATTCACCCTCCTGAACAATCACGGTTACACCACGAGCGGTATTCACCCTCCTGAACCATCACGGTTACACCACGAGCAGTATTCAGCCTCCTGAACCATCACGGTTACACCACGAGCAGTATTCACCCTCCTGAACCATCACGGTTACACCGTGAGCAGTATACACCCTCCTGAACCATCACGGTTACACCACGAGCAATATTCACCCTCCGGAACCATCGCGGTTACACCACGAGCAGTATTCACCCTCCTGAACCATCACGGTTACACCACGAGCAGTATTCACCCTCCTGAACCATCACGGTTACACTGTGAGCGGTATTCACCCTCCTGAACCATCACGGTTACACCACGAGCAGTATTCACCCTCCGGAACCATCACGGTTACACCACGAGCAGTATTCAGCCTCCCGAACCATCACGGTTACACCACGAGCAGTATTCACCCTCCTGAACCATCACGGTTACACCACGAGCAGTATTCACCCTCCTGAACCATCACGGTTACACCACGAGCAGTATTCACCCTCCGGAACCATCACGGTTACACCGCGAGCAGTATTCAGCCTCCTGAACCATCACGGTTACACCACGAGCGGTATTCACCCTCCTGAACCATCACGGTTACACCACGAGCAGTATTCACCCTCCTGAACCATCACGGTTACTCCATGAGCAGTATTCACCCTCCTGAACCATCACGGTTACACCATGAGCAGTATTCACCCTCCTGAACCATCACGGTTACACCATGAGCAGTATTCACCCTCCTGAACCATCACGGTTACACCATGAGCAGTATTCACTCTCCTGAACCATCTCGGTTACACCTAGAGCAGTATTCACCCTCCTGAACAATCACGGTTACACCACGAGCGGTATTCACCCTCCTGAACCATCACGGTTACACCACGAGCAGTATTCACCCTCCTGAACCATCACGGTTACACCACGAGCAGTATTCACCCTCCTGAACCATCACGGTTACACCACGAGCAGTATTCACCCTCCTGAACCATCACGGTTACACCACGAGCGGTATTCACCCTCCTGAACCATCACGGTTACACCATGAGCAGTATTCACCCTCCTGAACCATCATGGTTACACCACGAGCAATATTCACCCTCCGGAACCATCGCGGTTACACCACGAGCAGTATTCACCCTCCTGAACCATCACGGTTACACCACGAGCGGTATTCACCCTCCTGAACCATTACGGTTACACCACGAGCAGTATTCACCCTCCTGAACCATCACGGTTACAGTGTGAGCAGTATTCACCATCCTGAACCATCACGGTTACACCACGAGCAGTATTCACCCTCCGGACCCATCACGGTTACACCACGAGCGGTATTCACCCTCCGGAACCATCACGGTTACACCGCGAGCAGTATTCACCCTCCTGAACCATCACGGTTACAGTGTGAGCAGTATTCACCATCCTGAACCATCACGGTTACACCACGATCAGTATTCACCCTCCGGAACCATCACGGTTACAACACGAGCAGTATTCAGCCTCCTGAACCATCACGGTTACACCACGAGCAGTATTCACGCTACTGAACCATCACGGTTACACCACGAGCGGTATTCACCCTCCTGAACCATCACGGTTACACCACGAGCAGTATTCACCCTCCTGAACCATCACGGTTACACCACGAGCAGTATTCACCCTCCTGAACCATCACGGTTACACCACGAGCAGTATTCACCCTCCTCAACCATCACGGTTACACCGCGAGCAGTATTCACCCTCCTGAACCATCACGGTTACACCACGAGCGGTATTCACCCTCCTGAACCATCACGGTTACACCGCGAGTAGTATTCACCCTCCTGAACCATCACGGTTACACCACGAGCAGTATTCACCCTCCTGAACCATCACGGTTACACCACGAGCAGTATTCACCCTCCTGAACCATCACGGTTACACCACGAGCAGTATTCACCCTCCGGAACCATCGCGGTTACACCACGAGCAGTATTCACCCTCCTGGACCATCACGGTTACACCACGAGCAGTATTCACCCTCCTGAACCATCACGGTTACACCACGAGCGGTATTCACCCTCCGGAACCATCACGGTTACACCGCGAGCAGTATTCACCCTCCTGAACCATCACGGTTACACCACGAGCAGTATTCAGCCTCCCGAACCATCACGGTTACACCACGAGCAGTATTCACCCTCCTGAACCATCACGGTTACACCACGAGCAGTATTCACCCTCCTGAACCATCACGGTTACACCACGAGCAGTATTCACCCTCCTGAACCATCACGGTTACACGTTGAGCAGTATTCAGCCTCCTGAACCATCACGGTTACACCACGAGCAGTATTCACCCTCCTGAACAATCACGGTTACACCACGAGCGGTATTCACCCTCCTGAACCATCACGGTTACACCACGAGCAGTATTCAGCCTCCTGAACCATCACGGTTACACCACGAGCAGTATTCACCCTCCTGAACCATCACGGTTACACCGTGAGCAGTATACACCCTCCTGAACCATCACGGTTACACCACGAGCAATATTCACCCTCCGGAACCATCGCGGTTACACCACGAGCAGTATTCACCCTCCTGAACCATCACGGTTACACCACGAGCAGTATTCACCCTCCTGAACCATCACGGTTACACTGTGAGCGGTATTCACCCTCCTGAACCATCACGGTTACACCACGAGCAGTATTCACCCTCCTGAACCATCACGGTTACACCACGAGCAGTATTCACCCTCCGAAACCATCACGGTTACACCACGAGCAGTATTCACCCTCCTGAACCATCACGGTTACACCACGAACAGTATTCAGCCTCCCGAACCATCACGGTTACACCACGAGCAGTATTCACCCTCCTGAACCATCACGGTTACACCACGAGCAGTATTCACCCTCCTGAACCATCACGGTTACACCACGAGCAGTATTCACCCTCCTGAACCATCACGGTTACACTGTGAGCAGTATTCAGCCTCCTGAACCATCACGGTTACACCACGAGCAGTATTCACCCTCCTGAACAATCACGGTTACACCACGAGCGGTATTCACCCTCCTGAACCATCACGGTTACACCACGAGCAGTATTCAGCCTCCTGAACCATCACGGTTACACCACGAGCAGTATTCACCCTCCTGAACCATCACGGTTACACCGTGAGCAGTATACACCCTCCTGAACCATCACGGTTACACCACAAGCAATATTCACCCTCCGGAACCATCGCGGTTACACCACGAGCAGTATTCACCCTCCTGAACCATCACGGTTACACCACGAGCAGTATTCACCCTCCTGAACCATCACGGTTACACTGTGAGCGGTATTCACCCTCCTGAACCATCACGGTTACACCACGAGCAGTATTCAGCCTCCCGAACCATCACGGTTACACCACGAGCAGTATTCACCCTCCTGAACCATCACGGTTACACCACGAGCAGTATTCACTCTCCTGAACCATCACGGTTACACCACAAGCAGTATTCAGCCTCCCGAACCATCACGGTTACACCACGAGCGGTATTCACCCTCCGGAACCATCACGGTTACACCACGAGCAGTATTCACCCTCCTGAACCATCACGGTTACACCACGAGCAGTATTCACCCTCCTGAACCATCACGGTTACACCACGAGCAGTATTCACCCTCCTCAACCATCACGGTTACACCGCGAGCAGTATTCACCCTCCTGAACCATCACGGTTACACCACGAGCGGTATTCACCCTCCTGAACCATCACGGTTACACCGCGAGTAGTATTCACCCTCCTGAACCATCACGGTTACACCACGAGCAGTATTCACCCTCCTGAACCATCACGGTTACACCACGAGCAGTATTCACCCTCCTGAACCATCACGGTTACACCACGAGCAGTATTCACCCTCCGGAACCATCGCGGTTACACCACGAGCAGTATTCACCCTCCTGGACCATCACGGTTACACCACGAGCAGTATTCACCCTCCTGAACCATCACGGTTACACCACGAGCGGTATTCACCCTCCGGAACCATCACGGTTACACCGCGAGCAGTATTCACCCTCCTGAACCATCACGGTTACACCACGAGCAGTATTCAGCCTCCCGAACCATCACGGTTACACCACGAGCAGTATTCACCCTCCTGAACCATCACGGTTACACCACGAGCAGTATTCACTCTCCTGATCCATCACGGTTACACCACGAGCAGTATTCACCCTCCTGAACCATCACGGTTACACCACGAGCAGTATTCACCCTCCGAAACCATCACGGTTACACCACGAGCAGTATTCACCCTCCTGAACCATCACGGTTACACCACGAACAGTATTCAGCCTCCCGAACCATCACGGTTACACCACGAGCAGTATTCACCCTCCTGAACCATCACGGTTACACCACGAGCAGTATTCACCCTCCTGAACCATCACGGTTACACCACGAGCAGTATTCACCCTCCTGAACCATCACGGTTACACTGTGAGCAGTATTCAGCCTCCTGAACCATCACGGTTACACCACGAGCAGTATTCACCCTCCTGAACAATCACGGTTACACCACGAGCGGTATTCACCCTCCTGAACCATCACGGTTACACCACGAGCAGTATTCACCCTCCTGAACCATCACGGTTACACCGTGAGCAGTATACACCCTCCTGAACCATCACGGTTACACCACGAGCAATATTCACCCTCCGGAACCATCGCGGTTACACCACGAGCAGTATTCACCCTCCTGAACCATCACGGTTACACCACGAGCAGTATTCACCCTCCTGAACCATCACGGTTACACTGTGAGCGGTATTCACCCTCCTGAACCATCACGGTTACACCACGAGCAGTATTCAGCCTCCCGAACCATCACGGTTACACCACGAGCAGTATTCACCCTCCTGAACCATCACGGTTACACCACGAGCAGTATTCACCCTCCGAAACCATCACGGTTACACCACGAGCAGTATTCACCCTCCTGAACCATCACGGTTACACCACGAACAGTATTCAGCCTCCCGAACCATCACGGTTACACCACGAGCAGTATTCACCCTCCTGAACCATCACGGTTACACCACGAGCAGTATTCACCCTCCTGAACCATCACGGTTACACCACGAGCAGTATTCACCCTCCTGAACCATCACGGTTACACTGTGAGCAGTATTCAGCCTCCTGAACCATCACGGTTACACCACGAGCAGTATTCACCCTCCTGAACAATCACGGTTACACCACGAGCGGTATTCACCCTCCTGAACCATCACGGTTACACCACGAGCAGTATTCAGCCTCCTGAACCATCACGGTTACACCACGAGCAGTATTCACCCTCCTGAACCATCACGGTTACACCGTGAGCAGTATACACCCTCCTGAACCATCACGGTTACACCACAAGCAATATTCACCCTCCGGAACCATCGCGGTTACACCACGAGCAGTATTCACCCTCCTGAACCATCACGGTTACACCACGAGCAGTATTCACCCTCCTGAACCATCACGGTTACACTGTGAGCGGTATTCACCCTCCTGAACCATCACGGTTACACCACGAGCAGTATTCACCCTCCTGAACCATCACGGTTACACCACGAGCAGTATTCACTCTCCTGAACCATCACGGTTACACCACGAGCAGTATTCAGCCTCCCGAACCATCACGGTTACACCACGAGCAGTATTCACCCTCCTGAACCATCACGGTTACACCACGAGCAGTATTCACCCTCCTGAACCATCACGGTTACACCACGAGCAGTATTCACCCTCCTGAACCATCACGGTTACACCACGAGCAGTATTCACCCTCCTGAACCATCACGGTTACACTGTGAGCAGTATTCACCCTCCCGAACCATCACGGTTACACCACGAGCAGTATTCATCCTCCTGAACCATCACGGTTACACCACGAGCAGTATTCACCCTCCTGAACCATCACGGTTACACTGTGAGCAGTATTCAGCCTCCTGAACCATCACGGTTACACCTAGAGCAGTATTCACCCTCCTGAACAATCACGGTTACACCACGAGCGGTATTCACCCTCCTGAACCATCACGGTTACACCACGAGCGGTATTCACCCTCCTGAACCATCACGGTTACACCACGAGCAGTATTCACCCTCCGGAACCATCGCGGTTACACCACGAGCAGTATTCACCCTCCTGAAACATCACGGTTACACCACGAGCGGTATTCACCCTGAACCATCACGGTTACACCACGAGCAGTATTCACCCTCCTGAACCATCACGGTTACACCACGAGCAGTATTCACCCTCCGGAACCATCGCGGTTACACCACGAGCAGTATTCACCCTCCTGAACCATCACGGTTACACCACGAGCAGTATTCACCCTCCTAAACCATCACGGTTACACCACGAGCGGTATTCACCCTCCGGAACCATCACGGTTACACCGCGAGCAGTATTCACCCTCCTGAACCATCACGGTTACAGTGTGAGCAGTATTCACCATCCTGAACCATCACGGTTACACCACGAGCAGTATTCACCCTCCGGAACCATCACGGTTACACCACGAGCAGTATTCAGCCTCCTGAACCATCACGGTTACACCACGAGCAGTATTCACCCTCCTGAACCATCACGGTTACACCACGAGCGGTATTCACGCTCCTGAACCATCACGGTTACACCACGAGCAGTATTCACCCTCCGGAACCATCGCGGTTACACCACGAGCAGTATTCACCCTCCTGAACCATCACGGTTACACCACGAGCAGTATTCACCCTCCTGAACCATCACGGTTACACCACGAGCGGTATTCACCCTCCGGAACCATCACGGTTACACCGCGAGCAGTATTCACCCTCCTGAACCATCACGGTTACAGTGTGAGCAGTATTCACCATCCTGAACCATCACGGTTACACCACGAGCAGTATTCACCCTCCGGAACCATCACGGTTACACCACGAGCAGTATTCAGCCTCCTGAACCATCACGGTTACACCACGAGCGGTATTCACCCTCCTGAACCATCACGGTTACACCACGAGCAGTATTCACCCTCCTGAACCATCACGGTTACACCACGAGCAGTATTCACCCTCCTGAACCATCACGGTTACACCACGAGCAGTATTCACCCTCCTCAACCATCACGGTTACACCGCGAGCAGTATTCACCCTCCTGAACCATCACGGTTACACCACGAGCGGTATTCACCCTCCTGAACCATCACGGTTACACCGCGAGTAGTATTCACCCTCCTGAACCATCACGGTTACACCACGAGCAGTATTCACCCTCCTCAACCATCACGGTTACACCACGAGCAGTATTCACCCTCCTCAACCATCACGGTTACACCGCGAGCAGTATTCACCCTCCTGAACCATCACGGTTACACCACGAGCGGTATTCACCCTCCTGAACCATCACGGTTACACCACGAGCGGTATTCACCCTCCTGAACCATCACGGTTACACCACGAGCAGTATCCAGCCTCCTGAACCATCACGGTTACACCACGAGCAGTATTCACCCTCCTGAACCATCACGGTTACACCGTGAGCAGTATTCACCCTCCTGAACCATCACGGTAACACCACGAGCAGTATTCACCCTCCTGAACCATCACGGTTACACCACGAGCAATATTCACCCTCCGGAACCATCGCGGTTACACCACGAGCAGTATTCACCCTCCTGAACCATCACGGTTACACCACGAGCAGTATTCACCCTCCTGAACCATCACGGTTACACTGTGAGCGGTATTCACCCTCCTGAACCATCACGGTTACACCACGAGCAGTATTCACCCTCCTGAACCATCACGGTTACACCACGAGCAGTATTCACCCTCCTGAACCATCACGGTTACACCAAGAGCAGTATTCACTCTCCTGAACCATCACGGTTACACCACAAGCAGTATTCAGCCTCCCGAACCATCACGGTTACACCACGAGCAGTATTCACCCTCCGAAACCATCACGGTTACACCACGAGCAGTATTCACCCTCCTGAACCATCACGGTTACACCACGAGCAGTATTCACCCTCCTGAACCATCACGGTTACACCACGAGCAGTATTCACCCTCCTGAACCATCACGGTTACACTGTGAGCAGTATTCAGCCTCCTGAACCATCGCGGTTACACCTAGAGCAGTATTCACCCTCCTGAACAATCACGGTTACACCACGAGCGGTATTCACCCTCCTGAACCATCACGGTTACACCACGAGCAGTATTCACCCTCCTGAACCATCACGGTTACACCACGAGCAGTATTCACCCTCCTGAACCATCACGGTTACACCGTGAGCAGTATACACGCTCCTGAACCATCACGGTTACACCACGAGCAATATTCACCCTCCGGAGCCATCGCGGTTACACCACGAGCAGTATTCACCCTCCTGAACCATCACGGTTACACCACGAGCGGTATTCACCCTCCTGAACCATCACGGTTACACCACGAGCAGTATTCACCCTCCTGAACCATCACGGTTACACCACGAGCAGTATTCACCCTCCGGAACCATCGCGGTTACACCACGAGCAGTATTCACCCTCCTGAACCATCACGGTTACACCACGAGCAGTATTCACCCTCCTGAACCATCACGGTTACACCACGAGCAGTATTCACCCTCCTGAACCATCACGGTTACACCACGAGCAGTATTCACCCTCCTGAACCATCACGGTTACACCACGAGCAGTATTCACCCTCCGGAACCATCGCGGTTACACCACGAGCAGTATTCACCCTCCTGAACCATCACGGTTACACCACGAGCAGTATTCACCCTCCTGAACCATCACGGTTACACCAAGAGCAGTATTCACTCTCCTGAACCATCACGGTTACACCGTGAGCAGTATACACGCTCCTGAACCATCACGGTTACACCACGAGCAATATTCACCCTCCGGAGCCATCGCGGTTACACCACGAGCAGTATTCACCCTCCTGAACCATCACGGTTACACCACGAGCGGTATTCACCCTCCTGAACCATCACGGTTACACCACGAGCAGTATTCACCCTCCTGAACCATCACGGTTACACCACGAGCAGTATTCACCCTCCGGAACCATCGCGGTTACACCACGAGCAGTATTCACCCTCCTGAACCATCACGGTTACACCACGAGCAGTATTCACCCTCCTGAACCATCACGGTTACACCACGAGCGGTATTCACCCTCCTGAACCATCACGGTTACACCACGAGCGGTATTCACCCTCCTGAACCATCACGGTTACACCGCGAGTAGTATTCACCCTCCTGAACCATCACGGTTACACCACGAGCAGTATTCACCCTCCTGAACCATCACGGTTACACCACGAGCAGTATTCACCCTCCTCAACCATCACGGTTACACCGCGAGCAGTATTCACCCTCCTGAACCATCACGGTTACACCACGAGCGGTATTCGCCCTCCTGAACCATCACGGTTACACCACGAGCGGTATTCACCCTCCTGAACCATCACGGTTACACCACGAGCGGTATTCACCCTCCTGAACCATCACGGTTACACTGTGAGCGGTATTCAGCCTCCTGAACCATCACGGTTACACCACGAGCAGTATTCACCCTCCTGAACCATCACGGTTACACCACGAGCAGTATTCACCCTCCTGAACCATCACGGTTACACCACGAGCGGTATTCACCCTCCTGAACCATCACGGTTACACCACGAGCAGTATTCACCCTCCTGAACCATCACGGTTACACCACGAGCGGTATTCACCCTCCTGAACCATCACGGTTACACCACGAGCAGTATTCACCCTCCTGAACCATCACGGTTACACCACGAGCAGTATTCACCCTCCTGAACCATCACGGTTACACCACGAGCGGTATTCACCCTCCTGAACCATCACGGTTACACCACGAGCAGTATTCACCCTCCTGAACCATCACGGTTACACCACGAGCAGTATTCACCCTCCTGAACCATCACGGTTACACCACGAGCGGTATTCACCCTCCTGAACCATCACGGTTACACAACGAGCAGTATTCACCCTCCTGAACCATCACGGTTACACCACGAGCGATATTCACCCTCCTGAACCATCACGGTTACACCACGAGCAGTATTCACCCTCCTGAACCATCACGGTTACACCACGAGCGGTATTCACCCTCCTGAACCATCACGGTTACACCACGAGCAGTATTCACCCTCCGGAACCATCATGGTTACACCGTGAGCAGTATTCACCCTCCTGAACCATCACGGTTACACCACGAGCAGTATTCACCCTCCTGAACCATCACGGTTACACCACGAGCAGTATTCACCCTCCTGAACCATCACGGTTACACCATGAGCAGTATTCACCCTTCTGAACCATCACGGTTCCACCACGAGCGGTATTCACCCTCCTGAACCATCACGGTTACACCACGAGCAGTATTCTCCCTCCTGAACCATCACGGTTACACCACGAGCGGTATGCACCCTCCTGAACCATCACGGTTACACCACGAGCAGTATTCACCCTCCTGAACCATCACGGTTACACCACGAGCAGTATTCACCCTCCTGAACCATCACGGTTACACCACGAGCGGTATTCACCCTCCTGAACCATCACGGTTACACCGCGAGTAGTATTCACCCTCCTGAACCATCACGGTTACACCACGAGCAGTATTCACCCTCCGGAACCATCACAGTTACACCACGAGCAGTATTCACCCTCCTGAACCATCACGGTTACACCACGAGCAGTATTCACCCTCCGGAACCATCATGGTTACACCGTGAGCAGTATTCACCCTCCTGAACCATCACGGTTACACCACGAGCAGTATTCACCCTCCTGAACCATCACGGTTACACCACGAGCGGTATTCACCCTCCTGAACCATCACGGTTACACCACGAGCAGTATTCACCCTCCTGAACCATCACGGTTACACCATGAGCAGTATTCACCCTTCTGAACCATCACGGTTCCACCACGAGCGGTATTCACCCTCCTGAACCATCACGGTTACACCACGAGCGGTATTCACCCTCCGGAACCATCACGGTTACACCACGAGCAGTATTCTCCCTCCTGAACCATCACGGTTACACCACGAGCGGTATGCACCCTCCTGAACCATCACGGTTACACCACGAGCAGTATTCACCCGCCTGAACCATCACGGTTACACCACGAGCAGTATTCACCCTCCTGAACCATCACGGTTACACCACGAGCAGTATTCAGCCTCCTGAACCATCACGGTTACACCACGAGCAGTATTCACCCTCCTCAACCATCACGGTTACACCGCGAGCAGTATTCACCCTCCTGAACCATCACGGTTACACCACGAGCGGTATTCACCCTCCTGAACCATCACGGTTACACCGCGAGTAGTATTCACCCTCCTGAACCATCACGGTTACACTACGAGCAGTATTCACCCTCCTGAACCATCACGGTTACACCACGAGCAGTATTCACCCTCCGGAACCATCACAGTTACACCACGAGCAGTATTCACCCTCCTGAACCATCACGGTTACACCACGAGCGGTATTCACCCTCCTGAACCATCACGGTTACACCACGAGCAGTATTCACCCTCCTGAACCATCACGGTTACACCACGAGCAGTATTCACCCTCCTGAACCATCACGGTTACACCACGAGCGGTATTCACCCTCCTGAACCATCACGGTTACACCACGAGCAGTATTCACCCTCCTGAACCATCACGGTTACACCGCGAGCAGTATTCACCCTCCTGAACCATCACGGTTACACCACGAGCGGTATTCACCCTCCTGAACCATCACGGTTACACCACGAGCGGTATTCACCCTCCTGAACCATCACGGTTAAACCACGAGCGGTATTCACCCTCCTGAACCATCACGGTTACACTGTGAGCGGTATTCACCCTCCTGAACAATCACGGTTACACCACAAGCGGTATTCACCCTCCTGAACCATCACGGTTACACCACGAGCAGTATTCACCCTCCTGAACCATCACGGTTACACCACGAGCAGTATTCACCCTCCTGAACAATCACGGTTACACCACAAGCGGTATTCACCCTCCTGAACCATCACGGTTACACCACGAGCAGTATTCACCCTCCTGAACCATCACGGTTACACCACGAGCGGTATTCACCCTCCTGAACCATCACGGTTACACCACGAGCAGTATTCACCCTCCTGAACCATCACGGTTACACCACGAGCGGTATTCACCCTCCTGAACCATCACGGTTACACCACGAGCAGTATTCACCCTCCTGAACCATCACGGTTACACCACGAGCAGTATTCAGCCTCCTGAACCATCACGGTTACACCACGAGCAGTATTCACCCTCCTGAACCATCACGGTTACACCACGAGCAGTATTCACCCTCCTGAACCATCACGGTTACACCACGAGCGGTATTCACCCTCCTGAACCATCACGGTTACACCACGAGCAGTATTCACCCTCCGGAACCATCATGGTTACACCGTGAGCAGTATTCACCCTCCTGAACCATCACGGTTACACCGTGAGCAGTATTCACCCTCCTGAACCATCACGGTTACACCACGAGCGGTATTCACCCTCCTGAACCATCACGGTTACACCACGAGCAGTATTCACCCTCCTGAACCATCACGGTTACACCACGAGCAGTATTCACCCTTCTGAACCATCACGGTTCCACCACGAGCGGTATTCACCCTCCTGAACCATCACGGTTACACTGTGAGCAGTATTCGCCCTCCTGAACCATCACGGTTACACCACGAGCAGTATTCACCCTCCTGAACCATCACGGTTACACCACGAGCAGTATTCACCCTCCTGAACCATCACGGTTACACCACGAGCGGTATTCACCCTCCTGAACCATCACGGTTACACCACGAGCGGTATTCACCCTCCTGAACCATCACGGTTACACCACGAGCAGTATTCTCCCTCCTGAACCATCACGGTTACACCACGAGCGGTATGCACCCTCCTGAACCATCACGGTTACACCACGAGCAGTATTCACCCTCCTGAACCATCACGGTTACACCACGAGCAGTATTCACCCTCCTGAACCATCACGGTTACACCACGAGCGGTATTCACCCTCCTGAACCATCACGGTTACACCGCGAGTAGTATTCACCCTCCTGAACCATCACGGTTACACCACGAGCAGTATTCACCCTCCGGAACCATCACAGTTACACCACGAGCAGTATTCACCCTCCTGAACCATCACGGTTACACCACGAGCAGTATTCACCCTCCGGAACCATCATGGTTACACCGTGAGCAGTATTCACCCTCCTGAACCATCACGGTTACACCACGAGCAGTATTCACCCTCCTGAACCATCACGGTTACACCACGAGCGGTATTCACCCTCCTGAACCATCACGGTTACACCACGAGCAGTATTCACCCTCCTGAACCATCACGGTTACACCATGAGCAGTATTCACCCTTCTGAACCATCACGGTTCCACCACGAGCGGTATTCACCCTCCTGAACCATCACGGTTACACCACGAGCGGTATTCACCCTCCGGAACCATCACGGTTACACCACGAGCAGTATTCTCCCTCCTGAACCATCACGGTTACACCACGAGCGGTATGCACCCTCCTGAACCATCACGGTTACACCACGAGCAGTATTCACCCGCCTGAACCATCACGGTTACACCACGAGCAGTATTCACCCTCCTGAACCATCACGGTTACACCACGAGCAGTATTCAGCCTCCTGAACCATCACGGTTACACCACGAGCAGTATTCACCCTCCTCAACCATCACGGTTACACCGCGAGCAGTATTCACCCTCCTGAACCATCACGGTTACACCACGAGCGGTATTCACCCTCCTGAACCATCACGGTTACACCGCGAGTAGTATTCACCCTCCTGAACCATCACGGTTACACCACGAGCAGTATTCACCCTCCTGAACCATCACGGTTACACCACGAGCAGTATTCACCCTCCGGAACCATCACAGTTACACCACGAGCAGTATTCACCCTCCTGAACCATCACGGTTACACCACGAGCGGTATTCACCCTCCTGAACCATCACGGTTACACCACGAGCAGTATTCACCCTCCTGAACCATCACGGTTACACCACGAGCAGTATTCACCCTCCTGAACCATCACGGTTACACCACGAGCGGTATTCACCCTCCTGAACCATCACGGTTACACCACGAGCAGTATTCACCCTCCTGAACCATCACGGTTACACCGCGAGCAGTATTCACCCTACTGAACCATCACGGTTACACCACGAGCGGTATTCACCCTCCTGAACCATCACGGTTACACCACGAGCGGTATTCACCCTCCTGAACCATCACGGTTACACCACGAGCGGTATTCACCCTCCTGAACCATCACGGTTACACTGTGAGCGGTATTCACCCTCCTGAACAATCACGGTTACACCACAAGCGGTATTCACCCTCCTGAACCATCACGGTTACACCACGAGCAGTATTCACCCTCCTGAACCATCACGGTTACACCACGAGCAGTATTCACCCTCCTCAACAATCACGGTTACACCACAAGCGGTATTCACCCTCCTGAACCATCACGGTTACACCACGAGCAGTATTCACCCTCCTGAACCATCACGGTTACACCACGAGCGGTATTCACCCTCCTGAACCATCACGGTTACACCACGAGCAGTATTCACCCTCCTGAACCATCACGGTTAACCACGAGCGGTATTCACCCTCCTGAACCATCACGGTTACACCACGAGCAGTATTCACCCTCCTGAACCATCACGGTTACACCACGAGCAGTATTCAGCCTCCTGAACCATCACGGTTACACCACGAGCAGTATTCACCCTCCTGAACCATCACGGTTACACCACGAGCAGTATTCACCCTCCTGAACCATCACGGTTACACCACGAGCGGTATTCACCCTCCTGAACCATCACGGTTACACCACGAGCAGTATTCACCCTCCGGAACCATCATGGTTACACCGTGAGCAGTATTCACCCTCCTGAACCATCACGGTTACACCGTGAGCAGTATTCACCCTCCTGAACCATCACGGTTACACCACGAGCGGTATTCACCCTCCTGAACCATCACGGTTACACCACGAGCAGTATTCACCCTCCTGAACCATCACGGTTACACCACGAGCAGTATTCACCCTTCTGAACCATCACGGTTCCACCACGAGCGGTATTCACCCTCCTGAACCATCACGGTTACACTGTGAGCAGTATTCGCCCTCCTGAACCATCACGTTTACACCACGAGCAGTATTCACCCTCCTGAACCATCACGGTTACACCACGAGCAGTATTCACCCTCCTGAACCATCACGGTTACATTGTGAGCGGTATTCACCCTCCTGAACCATTACGGTTACACCACGAGCAGTATTCACCCTCCTGAACCATCACGGTTACACTGTGAGCAGTATACACCCTCCTGAACCATCACGGTTACACCACGAGCAATATTCACCCTCCGGAACCATCGCGGTTACACCACGAGCAGTATTCACTCTCCGGAACCATCACGGTTACACCGTGAGCAGTATACACCCTCCTGAACCATCACGGTTACACCACGAGCAATATTCACCCTCCGGAACCATCGCGGTTACACCACGAGCAGTATTCACCCTCCTGAACCATCACGGTTACACTGTGAGCGGTATTCACCCTCCTGAACCATCACGGTTACACCACGAGCAGTATTCAGCCTCCCGAACCATCACGGTTACACCACGAGCAGTATTCACCCTCCTGAACCATCACAGTTACACCACGAGCAGTATTCACCCTCCTGAACAATTACGGTTACACCACGAGCAGTATTCAGCCTCCTGAACCATCACGGTTACACCACGAGCAGTATTCACCCTCCTGAACAATCACGGTTACACCACGAGCAGTATTCAGCCTCCTGAACCATCACGGTTACACCGCGAGCAGTATTCACTCTCCTGAACCATCACGGTTACACCACGAGCAGTATTCAGCCTCCTGAACCATCACGGTTACACCACGAGCAGTATTCAGCCTCCCGAACCATCACGGTTACACCACGAGCAATATTCAGCCTCCCGAACCATCACGGTTACACCACGAGCAGTATTCACCCTCCTGAACCATCACGGTTACACTGTGAGCAGTATTCAGCCTCCTGAACCATCACGGTTACACCACGAGCGGTATTCACCCTCCTGAACCATCACGGTTACACCGTGAGCAGTATACACCCTCCTGAGCCATCACGGTTACACCACGAGCAATATTCACCCACCGGAACCATCGCGGTTACACCACGAGCAGTATTCACCCTCCTGAACCATCACGGTTACACCACGAGCGGTATTCACCCTCCTGAACCATCACGGTTACACCACGAGCAGTATTCACCCTCCTGAACCATCACGGTTACACCACGAGCAGTATTCACCCTCCGGAACCATCGCGGTTACACCACGAGCAGTATTCACCCTCCTGAACCATCACGGTTACACCACGAGCAGTATTCACCCTCCTAAACCATCACGGTTACACCACGAGCGGTATTCACCCTCCGGAACCATCACGGTTACACCGCGAGCAGTATTCACCCTCCTGAACCATCACGGTTACAGTGTGCGCAGTATTCACCATCCTGAACCATCACGGTTACACCACGAGCAGTATTCACCCTCCGGAACCATCACGGTTACACCACGAGCAGTATTCAGCCTCCTGAACCATCACGGTTACACCACGAGCAGTATTCACCCTCCTGAACAATCACGGTTACACCACGAGCAGTATTCAGCCTCCTGAACCATCACGGTTACACCACGAGCAGTATTCACCCTCCTGAACCATCACGGTTACACCACGAGCGGTATTCACCCTCCGGAACCATCACGGTTACACCACGAGCAGTATTCAGCCTCCTGAACCATCACGGTTACACCACGAGCAGTATTCACCCTCCTGAACCATCACGGTTACACCACGAGCAGTATTCACCCTCCTGAACCAACACGGTTACACCACGAGCAGTATTCACCCTCCTGAACCATCACGGTTACACCACGAGCAGTATTCACCCTCCTGAACCATCACGGTTACACCACGAGCAGTATTCACCCTCCTGAACCATCACGGTTACACCACGAGCAGTATTCACCCTCCTGAACCATCACGGTTACACCACGAGCAGTATTCACCCTCCTGAACCATCACGGTTACACCACGAGCAGTATTCAGCCTCCTGAACCATCACGGTTACACCACGAGCAGTATTCACCCTCCTGAACCATCACGGTTACACCACGAGCAGTATTCACCCTCCTCAACCATCACGGTTACACCGCGAGCAGTATTCACCCTCCTCAACCATCACGGTTACACCGCGAGCAGTATTCACCCTCCTGAACCATCACGGTTACACCACGAGCAGTATTCACCCTCCTGAACCATCACGGTTACACCACGAGCGGTATTCACCCTCATGAACCATCACGGTTACACCACGAGCAGTATTCACCCTCCTCAACCATCACGGTTACACCGCGAGCAGTATTCACCCTCCTGAACCATCACGGTTACACCACGAGCAGTATTCACCCTCCGGAACCATCGCGGTTACACCACGAGCAGTATTCACCCTCCTGTACCATCACGGTTACACCACGAGCAGTATTCACCCTCCTGAACCATCACGGTTACAGTGTGAGCAGTATTCACCCTCCTGTACCATCACGGTTACACCACGAGCAGTATTCACCCTCCTGAACCATCACGGTTACACCACGAGCGGTATTCACCCTCCGGAACCATCACGGTTACACCACGAGCAGTATTCACCATCCTGATCCATCACGGTTACACCACGAGCAGTATTCACCCTCCTCAACCATCACGGTTACACCACGAGCAGTATTCAGCCTCCTGAACCATCACGGTTACACCACGAGCAGTATTCACCCTCCTGAACCATCACGGTTACACCACGAGCGGTATGCACCCTCCTGAACCATCACGGTTACACCACGAGCAGTATTCACCCTCCTGAACCATCACGGTTACACCACGAGCAGTATTCACCCTCCTGAACCATCACGGTTACACAACGAGCAGTATTCACCCTCCTCAACCATCACGGTTACACCGCGAGCAGTATTCACCCTCCTGAACCATCACGGTTACACCACGAGCGGTATTCACCCTCCTGAACCATCACGGTTACACCGCGAGTAGTATTCACCCTCCTGAACCATCACGGTTACACCACGAGCAGTATTCACCCTCCTGAACCATCACGGTTACACCACGAGCAGTATTCACCCTCCGGAACCATCACAGTTACACCACGAGCAGTATTCACCCTCCTGAACCATCACGGTTACACCACGAGCGGTATTCACCCTCCTGAACCATCACGGTTACACCACGAGCAGTATTCACCCTCCTGAACCATCACGGTTACACCACGAGCAGTATTCACCCTCCTGAACCATCACGGTTACACCACGAGCGGTATTCACCCTCCTGAACCATCACGGTTACACCACGAGCGGTATTCACCCTCCTGAACCATCACGGTTACACCACGAGCGGTATTCACCCTCCTGAACCATCACGGTTACACTGTGAGCGGTATTCACCCTCCTGAACAATCACGGTTACACCACAAGCGGTATTCACCCTCCTGAACCATCACGGTTACACCACGAGCAGTATTCACCCTCCTGAACCATCACGGTTACACCACGAGCAGTATTCACCCTCCTGAACCATCACGGTTACACCACGAGCGGTATTTACCCTCCTGAACCATCACGGTTACACCACGAGCAGTATTCACCCTCCTGAACCATCACGGTTACACCACGAGCGGTATTCACCCTCCTGAACCATCACGGTTACACCACGAGCAGTATTTACCCTCCTGAACCATCACGGTTACACCACGAGCGGTATTCACCCTCCTGAACCATCACGGTTACACCACGAGCAGTATTCACCCTCCTGAACCATCACGGTTACACAACGAGCAGTATTCACCCTCCTGAACCATCACGGTTACACCACGAGCGATATTCACCCTCCTGAACCATCACGGTTACACCACGAGCAGTATTCACCCTCCTGAACCATCACGGTTACACCACGAGCGGTATTCACCCTCCTGAACCATCACGGTTACACCACGAGCAGTATTCACCCTCCGGAACCATCATGGTTACACCGTGAGCAGTATTCACCCTCCTGAACCATCACGGTTACACCACGAGCAGTATTCACCCTCCTGAACCATCACGGTTACACCACGAGCGGTATTCACCCTCCTGAACCATCACGGTTACACCACGAGCAGTATTCACCCTCCTGAACCATCACGGTTACACCACGAGCAGTATTCACCCTTCTGAACCATCACGGTTCCACCACGAGCGGTATTCACCCTCCTGAACCATCACGGTTACACCACGAGCAGTATTCACCCTCCTGAACCATCACGGTTACACCACGAGCGGTATGCACCCTCCTGAACCATCACGGTTACACCACGAGCGGTATTCACCCTCCTGAACCATCACGGTTACACCACGAGCAGTATTCACCCTCCTGAACCATCACGGTTACACCACGAGCAGTATTCACCCTCCTCAACCATCACGGTTACACCGCGAGCAGTATTCACCCTCCTGAACCATCACGGTTACACCACGAGCGGTATTCACCCTCCTGAACCATCACGGTTACACCGCGAGTAGTATTCACCCTCCTGAACCATCACGGTTACACCACGAGCAGTATTCACCCTCCTGAACCATCACGGTTACACCACGAGCAGTATTCACCCTCCGGAACCATCACAGTTACACCACGAGCAGTATTCACCCTCCTGAACCATCACGGTTACACCACGAGCGGTATTCACCCTCCTGAACCATCACGGTTACACCACGAGCAGTATTCACCCTCCGGAACCATCACAGTTACACCACGAGCAGTATTCACCCTCCTGAACCATCACGGTTACACCACGAGCGGTATTCACCCTCCTGAACCATCACGGTTACACCACGAGCAGTATTCACCATCCTGATCCATCACGGTTACACCACGAGCAGTATTCACCCTCCTCAACCATCACGGTTACACCACGAGCAGTATTCAGCCTCCTGAACCATCACGGTTACACCACGAGCAGTATTCACCCTCCTGAACCATCACGGTTACACCACGAGCGGTATGCACCCTCCTGAACCATCACGGTTACACCACGAGCAGTATTCACCCTCCTGAACCATCACGGTTACACCACGAGCAGTATTCACCCTCCTGAACCATCACGGTTACACCACGAGCAGTATTCACCCTCCTCAACCATCACGGTTACACCGCGAGCAGTATTCACCCTCCTGAACCATCACGGTTACACCACGAGCGGTATTCACCCTCCTGAACCATCACGGTTACACCGCGAGTAGTATTCACCCTCCTGAACCATCACGGTTACACCACGAGCAGTATTCACCCTCCTGAACCATCACGGTTACACCACGAGCAGTATTCACCCTCCGGAACCATCACAGTTACACCACGAGCAGTATTCACCCTCCTGAACCATCACGGTTACACCACGAGCGGTATTCACCCTCCTGAACCATCACGGTTACACCACGAGCAGTATTCACCCTCCTGAACCATCACGGTTACACCACGAGCAGTATTCACCCTCCTGAACTATCACGGTTACACCACGAGCGGTATTCACCCTCCTGAACCATCACGGTTACACCACGAGCGGTATTCACCCTCCTGAACCATCACGGTTACACCACGAGCGGTATTCACCCTCCTGAACCATCACGGTTACACTGTGAGCGGTATTCACCCTCCTGAACAATCACGGTTACACCACAAGCGGTATTCACCCTCCTGAACCATCACGGTTACACCACGAGCAGTATTCACCCTCCTGAACCATCACGGTTACACCACGAGCAGTATTCACCCTCCTGAACCATCACGGTTACACCACGAGCGGTATTCACCCTCCTGAACCATCACGGTTACACCACGAGCAGTATTCACCCTCCTGAACCATCACGGTTACACCACGAGCGGTATTCACCCTCCTGAACCATCACGGTTACACCACGAGCAGTATTTACCCTCCTGAACCATCACGGTTACACCACGAGCGGTATTCACCCTCCTGAACCATCACGGTTACACCACGAGCAGTATTCACCCTCCTGAACCATCACGGTTACACAACGAGCAGTATTCACCCTCCTGAACCATCACGGTTACACCACGAGCGATATTCACCCTCCTGAACCATCACGGTTACACCACGAGCAGTATTCACCCTCCTGAACCATCACGGTTACACCACGAGCGGTATTCACCCTCCTGAACCATCACGGTTACACCACGAGCAGTATTCACCCTCCGGAACCATCATGGTTACACCGTGAGCAGTATTCACCCTCCTGAACCATCACGGTTACACCACGAGCAGTATTCACCCTCCTGAACCATCACGGTTACACCACGTGCGGTATTCACCCTCCTGAACCATCACGGTTACACCACGAGCAGTATTCACCCTCCTGAACCATCACGGTTACACCACGAGCAGTATTCACCCTTCTGAACCATCACGGTTCCACCACGAGCGGTATTCACCCTCCTGAACCATCACGGTTACACCACGAGCAGTATTCACCCTCCTGAACCATCACGGTTACACCACGAGCGGTATGCACCCTCCTGAACCATCACGGTTACACCACGAGCGGTATTCACCCTCCTGAACCATCACGGTTACACCACGAGCAGTATTCACCCTCCTGAACCATCACGGTTACACCACGAGCAGTATTCACCCTCCTCAACCATCACGGTTACACCGCGAGCAATATTCACCCTCCTGAACCATCACGGTTACACCACGAGCGGTATTCACCCTCCTGAACCATCACGGTTACACCGCGAGTAGTATTCACCCTCCTGAACCATCACGGTTACACCACGAGCAGTATTCACCCTCCTGAACCATCACGGTTACACCACGAGCAGTATTCACCCTACGGAACCATCACAGTTACACCACGAGCAGTATTCACCCTCCTGAACCATCACGGTTACACCACGAGCGGTATTCACCCTCCTGAACCATCACGGTTACACCACGAGCAGTATTCACCCTCCTGAACCATCACGGTTACACCACGAGCAGTATTCACCCTCCTGAACCATCACGGTTACACCACGAGCGGTATTCACCCTCCTGAACCATCACGGTTACACCACGAGCGGTATTCACCCTCCTGAACCATCACGGTTACACCACGAGCGGTATTCACCCTCCTCAACCATCACGGTTACACCGCGAGCAGTATTCACCCTCCTGAACCATCACGGTTACACCACGAGCGGTATTCACCCTCCTGAACCATCACGGTTACACCACGAGCGGTATTCACCCTCCTGAACCATCACGGTTACACCACGAGCGGTATTCACCCTCCTGAACCATCACGGTTACACCGTGAGCGGTATTCACCCTCCTGAACAATCACGGTTACACCACAAGCGGTATTCACCCTCCTGAACCATCACGGTTACACCACGAGCAGTATTCACCCTCCTGAACCATCACGGTTACACCACGAGCAGTATTCACCCTCCTGAACCATCACGGTTACACCACGAGCGGTATTCACCCTCCTGAACCATCACGGTTACACCACGAGCAGTATTCACCCTCCTGAACCATCACGGTTACACCACGAGCGGTATTCACCCTCCTGAACCATCACGGTTACACCACGAGCAGTATTCACCCTCCTGAACCATCACGGTTACACCACGAGCAGTATTCACCCTCCTGAACCATCACGGTTACACCACGAGCGATATTCACCCTCCTGAACCATCACGGTTACACCACGAGCAGTATTCACCCTCCTGAACCATCACGGTTACACCACGAGCGGTATTCACCCTCCTGAACCATCACGGTTACACCACGAGCAGTATTCACCCTCCGGAACCATCATGGTTACACCGTGAGCAGTATTCACCCTCCTGAACCATCACGGTTACACCACGAGCAGTATTCACCCTCCTGAACCATCACGGTTACACCACGAGCGGTATTCACCCTCCTGAACCATCACGGTTACACCACGAGCAGTATTCACCCTCCTGAACCATCACGGTTACACCACGAGCAGTATTCACCCTTCTGAACCATCACGGTTCCACCACGAGCGGTATTCACCCTCCTGAACCATCACGGTTACACTGTGAGCAGTATTCGCCCTCCTGAACCATCACGGTTACACCACGAGCAGTATTCACCCTCCTGAACCATCACGGTTACACCACGAGCAGTATTCACCCTCCTGAACCATCACGGTTACACTGTGAGCGGTATTCACCCTCCTGAACCATTACGGTTACACCACGAGCAGTATTCACCCTCCTGAACCATCATGGTTACACTGTTAGCGGTATTCATCCTCCTGAACCATTACGGTTACACCACAAGCAGTATTCACCCTCCGGAACCATCGCGGTTACACCACGAGCAGTATTCACCCTCCTGAACCATCACGGTTACACCACAAGCAGTATTTAGCCTCCGGAACCATCACGGTTACACCACGAGCAGTATTTACCCTCCGGAACCATTACGGTTACACCACGAGCAGTATTCAGCCACCGGAACCATCACGGTTACACCACAAGCAGTATTTACCCTCCGGAACCATTACGGTTACACCACGAGCAGTATTCAGCCTCCGGAACCATCACGGTTACACCACGAGCAGTATTCACCCTCCTGAACCATCACGGTTACACCACGAGCGGTATTCACCCGCCTGAACCATCACGGTTACACCGCGAGCAGTATTCACCCTCCTGAACGATCACGGTTACACCACGAGCAGTATTCAGCCTCCGGAACCGTCACGGTTACACCACGAGCAGTATTCACCCTCCTGAACCATCACGGTTACACCACGAGCAGTATTCACCCTCCTGAACCATCACGGTTGCACTGTGAGCAGCATTCACCCTCCTGAACCATCACGGTTACACCACGAGCAGTATTCACCATCCTGAACCATCACGGTTACACCACGAGCAGTATTCAGCCTCCTGAACCATCACGGTTACACTGTGAGCAGTATTCACCCTCCTGAGCCATCACGGTTACACCACGAGCAGTATTCACCCTCCTGAACCATCACGGTTACACCACGAGCAGTATTCATCCTCCTGAACCATCACGGTTACACCACGAGCAGTATTCATCCTCCTGAACCATCACGGTTACACCACGAGCAGTATTTAGCCTTCTGAACCATCACGGTTACACCGCGAGCGGTATTCACCCTCCTGAACCATCACGGTTACACCACGAGCAGTATTCACCCTCCTGAACCATCACGGTTACACCACGTGCGGTATTCACCCTCCTGAACCATCACGGTTACACCTCGAGCGGTATTCACCCTCCTGAACCATCACGGTTACACCACGAGCGGTATTCATCCTCCTGAACCATCACGGTTACACCACGAGCAGTATTCACCCTCCTGAACCATCACGGTTACACCACGAGCGGTATTCACCCTCCTGAACCATCACGGTTACACCACGAGCAGTATTCACCCTTCTGAACCATCACGGTTACACCACGAGCAGTATTCACCCTCCTGAACCATCACGGTTACACTGTGAGCAGTATTCACCCTCCTGAACCATCACGGTTACACCACGAGCAGTATTCAGCCTCCTGAACCATCACGGTTACACTGTGAGCAGTATTCACCCTCCTGAACCATCACGGTTACACCACGAGCAGTATTCAGCCTCCTGAACCATCACGGTTACACCACGAGCAGTATTCACCCTCCTGAACCATCACGGTTACACTGTGAGCAGTATTCACCCTCCTGAACCATCATGGTTACACTACGAGCAGTATTAACCCTCCTGAACCATCACGGTTACACTGTGAGCAGTATTCACCCTCCTGAACCATCACGGTTACACCACGAGCAGTATTCAGCCTCCTGAACCATCACGGTTACACCACGAGCAGTATTCACCCTCCTGAACCATCACGGTTACACCACGAGCAGTATTCAGCCTCCTGAACCATCACGGTTACACCACGAGTGGTATTCACCCTCCTGAACCATCACGGTTACACCACGAGCAGTATTCACCCTCCTGAACCATCACGGTTACACCACGAGTGGTATTCACCCTCCTGAACCATCACGGTTACACCACGAGCAGTATTCAACCTCCTGAACCATCACGGTTACACTGTGAGCAGTATTCACCCTCCTGAACCATCACGGTTACACTGTGAGCAGTATTCACCCTCCTGAACCATCACGGTTACACCACGAGCAGTATTCATCCTCCTGAACCATCACGGTTACACCACGAGCAGTATTCACCCTCCTGAACCATCACGGTTACACCACGAGCAGTATTCACCCTCCTGAACCATCACGGTTACACCACGAGCGGTATTCACCCTCCTGAACCATCACGGTTACACCACGAGCAGTATTCACCCTCCTGAACCATCACGGTTACACCACGAGCAGTATTCACCCTCCGGTACCATCACGGTTACACCACGAGCGGTATTCACCCTCCTGAACCAGCACGGTTACACCACGAGCTGTATTCACCCTCCTGAACCATCACGGTTACACTACGAGCGGTATTCACCCTCCGGAACCATCACGGTTACACCACGAGCAGTATTCACCCTCCTGAACCATCACGGTTACACCACGAGCAGTATTCACCCTCCGGAACTATCACGGTTACACCATGAGCAGTATTCACCCTTCTGAACCATCACGGTTACACCACGAGCAGTATTCACCCTCCTGAACCATCACGGTTACACTGTGAGCAGTATTCACCCTCCTGAACCATCACGGTTACACCACGAGCAGTATTCACCCTCCTGAACCATCACGGTTACACTGTGAGCAGTATTCACCCTCCGGAACCATCACGGTTACACCACGAGCAGTATTCATCCTCCTGAACCATCACGGTTACACCACGAGCAGTATTCACCCTCCTGAACCATCACGGTTACACCACGAGCAGTATTCACCCTCCTGAACCATCACGGTTACACCACGAGCGGTATTCACCCTCCTGAACCATCACGGTTACACCACGAGCAGTATTCACCCTTCTGAACCATCACGGTTCCACCACGAGCAGTATTCACCCTCCGGTACCATCACGGTTACACCACGAGCGGTATTCACCCTCCTGAACCATCACGGTTGCACCACGAGCAGTATTCACCCTCCTGAACCATCACGGTTACACCACGAGCGGTATTCACCCTCCTGAACCATCACGGTTACACCACGAGCAGTATTCACCCTCCGGAACCATCACGGTTACACCACGAGCAGTATTCACCCTCCGGAACCATCACGGTTACACCACGAGCAGTATTCACCCTCCTGAACCATCACGGTTACACCATGAGCAGTATTCACCCTCCGGAACCATCACGGTTACACCACGAGCAGTATTCACCCTCCTGAACCATCACGGTTTCAGCACGAGCAGTATTCAGCCTCCTGAACCATCACGGTTACACCGCGAGCGGTACTTACCGGCACGCACTGCCCTGTACTGTGGTGTAGCAAACCGGTCCCACTGTGAAACCACGATAGCCGTTATTCCCAGTACACAAATGATGACGAGATACACGAGCCTGGGCTGGGGTGAGCAGTAGAAGGAATAGTATAACCAAGGCACGAAACTACCCATGATCAGCAGAGCGATGCCAGAGTAATCCAACCTGCAAACAGGAATCACAAGCTGCAGAGTGAAGGCAGGATGGAACACTAGAATTTCGCAGCCAAGGAAGAGGCCAGCTCTCCGGAAACAAAACTGTCCCGATAGCTCCACCCCATAATAATAATAATCTTCATTCGTGTCACAAGCAGGCTTCCATTAACACTGTAATGAAGTTACTGTGAAAATCCCCTTGTCGCCACATTCCGGCGCCTGTTCGGGTGCACAGAGGGAGAATTCAGAATGTCCAATTCAGCTGACAGCACGTCTTTCGGGACTTGTGGGAGGAAACCGGAGCACCCGGAGGAAACCCACGCAGACACGGGGAGGACGTGCAGAGTCCACACAGACAGTGACCCAGCGGGGAATCGACCCTGGGACCCTGGCGTCAGTGCTGTGCACTGTACTGTCCATCCTGACGTCCATCTCAAATTCCGAGAACAACCATTTTATGCAGAGCTAGGTTGGACCGTGCAAGTCACCAAGCAACTCTCTAGCAGTCTGAAGCTGACACTGATTCGCAGGCGGCTGGTGCACAGACAACATCCGGGTATCTGTTATTCTATATATAAACCACCCCGAACCCCTCGATTAGATTCCAGTCTGTAACTCACTCCCGGGCATCTGTTATTCTATATATAAACCACCCCGAACCCCTCGATTAGATTCCAGTCTGTAACTCACTCCCGGGTATCTGTTATTCTATATATAAACCACCCCAAACCCCTCGATTAGATTCCAGTCTGTAACTCACTCCCGGGTATCTGTTATTCTATATATAAACCACCCTGAACCCCTCGATTAGATTCCAGTCTGTAACTCACTCCCGGATATCTGTTATTCTATATATAAACCACCCCGAACCCCTCGATTAGATTCCAGTCTGTAACTCACTCCCGGGTATCTGTTATTCTGTATATAAACCACCCTGAACCCCTCGATTAGATTCCAGTCTGTAACTCACTCCCGGGTATCTGCTGTTCTATATATAAACCACCCTGAACCCCTCGATTAGATTCCAGTCTGTAACTCACTCCCGGGTATCTGTTATTCTGTATATAAACCACCCTGAACCCCTCGATTGGATTCCAGTCTGTAACTCACTCCCGGGTATCTGTTACTCTATATATAAACCACCCCAAACCCCTCGATTAGATTCCAGTCTGTAACTCACTCCCGGGTATCTGTTATTCTATATATAAACCACCCCGAACCCCTCGATTAGATTCCAGTCTGTAACTCACTCCCGGGTATCTGTTATTCTGTATATAAACCACCCTGAACCCCTCGATTAGATTCCAGTCTGTAACACACTCCCGGGTATCTGTGATTCTATATATAAACCACCCCGAAACCCTCGATTAGATTCCAGTCTGTAACTCACCCCCGGGTATCTGTTATTCTATATATAAACCACCCCGAACCCCTCGATTAGATTCCAGTCTGTATCTCACTCCAGGGTATCTGTTATTCTATATATAAACCACCCCGAACTCCTCGATTAGATTCCAGTCTGTAACTCACCCCTGGGTATCTGTTATTCTATATATAAACCACCCCGAACTCCTCGATTAGATTCCAGTCTGTAACTCACTCCCGGGTATCTGTTATTCTGTAGAGAAACCACCCTGAACCCCTCGATTAGATTCCAGTCTGTAACTCACTCCCGGGTATCCGTTATTCCATATATAAACCACCCCGAACCCCTCGACTAGATTCCAGTCTGTAACACACTCCCGGGTATCTGTTATTCTATATATAAACCACCCTGAACCCCTCGATTAGATTCCAGTCTGTAACTCACTCCCGGGTATCCGTTATTCTGTATATAAACCACCCCGAACCCCTCGATTAGATTCCAGTCTGTAACTCACTCCCGGGTATCTGTTATTCTATATATAAACCATCCTGAACCCCTCGATTAGATTCCAGTCTGTAACTCACTCCCGGGTATCTGTTATTCTGTATATAAACCACCCCGAACCCCTCGATTAGATTCCAGTCTGTAACTCACTCCCGGGTATCTGTTATTCTGTAGAGAAACCACCCTGAACCCCTCGATTAGATTCCAGTCTGTAACTCACTCCCGGGTATCTGTTATTCTATATATAAACCATCCTGAACCCCTCGATTAGATTCCAGTCTGTAACTCACTCCCGGGTATCTGTTATTCTGTAGAGAAACCACCCTGAACCCCTCGATTAGATTCCAGTCTGTAACTCACTTCCGGGAATCTGTTATTCCATATATAAACCACCCCGAACCCCTCGACGAGATTCCAGTCTGTAACACACTCCAGGGTATCTGTTATTCTATATATAAACCACCCTGAACCCCTCGATTAGATTCCAGTCTGTAACTCACTCCCGGGTATCTGTTATTCTGTAGAGAAACCACCCCAAACCCCTCGATTAGATTCCAGTCTGGAACTCACACCCGAGTATCTGTTATTCTATATATAAACCACCCTGAACCCCTCGATTAGATTCTAGTCTGTAACTCACTCCCGGGTATCTGTTATTCTGTATATAAACCACCCTGAACCCCTCGATTAGAATCCAGTCTGTAACTCACTCCCGGGTATCTGTCATTCTGTATATAAACCACCCCGAACCCCTCGATTAGATTCCAGTCTGTAACTCACTCCCGAGAATCTGTTATTCTATATCATACCACCCCAAACCCCTCGATTAGATTCCAGTCTGTAACTCACTCCCGGGTATCTGTTATTTATATATATAAACCACCCCGAACCCCTCGATTAGATTCCAGTCTGTAACTCACTCCCGGGAATCTGTTATTCTGTATATAAACCACCCCGAACCCCTCGATTAGATTCCAGTCTGTCACTCACTCCCGGGTATCTGCTGTTCTATATATAAACCACCCTGAACCCCTCGATTAGATTCCAGTCTGTAACTCACTCCCGGGTATCTGTTATTCTGTATATAAACCACACCGAACCCCTCGATTAGATTCCAGTCTGTAACTCACTCCCGGGTATCTGTTATTCTGTATATAAACCACCCCGAACCCCTCGATTAGGTTCCAGTCTGTAACTCACTCCCGGGTATCTGTTATTCTGTATATAAATCACCCCGAACCCCTCGATTAGATTCCAGTCTGTAACTCACTCCCGGATATCTGTTATTCTATATATAAACCACACTGAACCCCTCGATTAGATTCCAGTCTGTAACTCACTCCTGGGTATTGTTATTCTATATATAAACCACCCTGAACCCCTTGATTAGATTCCAGTCTGTAACTCACTCCCGGGTATCTGTTATTCTATATATAAACCACCCTGAACCCCTCGATTAGATTCCAGTCTGTAACTCACTCCCGGGTATCTGTTATTCTATATATAAACCACCCCGAACCCCTCGATTAGATTCCAGTCTGTAACTCACTCCCGGGTATCTGTTATTCTGTATATAAACCATCCCGAACCCCTCGATTAGATTCCAGTCTGTAACTCACTCCCGGGTATCTGTTATTCTGTATATAAACCACCCCTAACCCCGCGATTAGATTCCAGTCTGTAACTCACTCCCGGGTATCTGTTATTCTCTATATAGACCACCCCGTACCCCTCGATTAGATTCCAGTCTGTAACTCACTCCCAGGTTTCTGTTATTCTATATATAAACCACCCTGAACCCCTCGATTAGATTCCAGTCTGTAACTCACTCCCGGGTATCTGTTATTCTATATATAAACCACCCCTAACGCCTCGATTAGATTCCAGTCTGTAACTCACACCTGGGTATCTGTTATTCTGTATATAAACCACCCCGAGCCCCTCGATTAGATTCCAGTCTGTAACTCACTCCCGGGTATCTGTTATTCTGTAGAGAAACCACCCTGAACCCCTCGATTAGATTCCAGTCTGTAACTCACTCCCGGGTATCCGTTATTCCATATATAAACCACCCCGAACCCCTCGACTAGATTCCAGTCTGTAACACACTCCCGGGTATCTGTTATTCTATATATAAACCACCCTGAACCCCTCGATTAGATTCCAGTCTGTAACTCACTCCCGGGTATCCGTTATTCTGTATATAAACCACCCAGAACCGCTCGATTAGATTCCAGTCTGTAACTCACTCCCGGGTATCCGTTATTCTGTATATAAACCACCCCGAACCCCTCGATTAGATTCCAGTCTGTAACTCACTCCCGGGTATCTGTTATTCTATATATAAACCATCCTGAACCCCTCGATTAGATTCCAGTCTGTAACTCACTCCCGGGTATCTGTTATTCTGTATATAAACCACCCCGAACCCCTCGATTAGATTCCAGTCTGTAACTCACTCCCGGGTATCTGTTATTCTATATATAAACCATCCTGAACCCCTCGATTAGATTCCAGTCTGTAACTCACTCCCGGGTATCTGTTATTCTGTAGAGAAACCACCCTGAACCCCTCGATTAGATTCCAGTCTGTAACTCACTTCCGGGAATCTGTTATTCCATATATAAACCACCCCGAACCCCTCGACGAGATTCCAGTCTGTAACACACTCCAGGGTATCTGTTATTCTATATATAAACCACCCTGAACCCCTCGATTAGATTCCAGTCTGTAACTCACTCCCGGGTATCTGTTATTCTGTAGAGAAACCACCCCAAACCCCTCGATTAGATTCCAGTCTGGAACTCACACCCGAGTATCTGTTATTCTATATATAAACCACCCTGAACCCCTCGATTAGATTCTAGTCTGTAACTCACTCCCGGGTATCTGTTATTCTGTATATAAACCACCCTGAACCCCTCGATTAGAATCCAGTCTGTAACTCACTCCCGGGTATCTGTTATTCTATATATAAACCACCCCAAACCCCTCGATTAGATTCCAGTCTGTAACTCACTCCCGGGTATCTGTTATTTATATATATAAACCACCCCGAACCCCTCGATTAGATTCCAGTCTGTAACTCACTCCCGGGAATCTGTTATTCTGTATATAAACCACCCCGAACCCCTCGATTAGATTCCAGTCTGTCACTCACTCCCGGGTATCTGCTGTTCTATATATAAACCACCCTGAACCCCTCGATTAGATTCCAGTCTGTAACTCAGTCCCGGGTATCTGTTATTCTGTATATAAACCACACCGAACCCCTCGATTAGATTCCAGTCTGTAACTCACTCCCGGGTATCTGTTATTCTGTATATAAACCACCCCGAACCCCTCGATTAGGTTCCAGTCTGTAACTCACTCCCGGGTATCTGTTATTCTGTATATAAATCACCCCGAACCCCTCGATTAGATTCCAGTCTGTAACTCACTCCCGGATATCTGTTATTCTATATATAAACCACACTGAACCCCTCGATTAGATTCCAGTCTGTAACTCACTCCCGGGTATTGTTATTCTATATATAAACCACCCTGAACCCCTTGATTAGATTCCAGTCTGTAACTCACTCCCGGGTATCTGTTATTCTATATATAAACCACCCTGAACCCCTCGATTAGATTCCAGTCTGTAACTCACTCCCGGGTATCTGTTATTCTATATATATACCACCCCGAACCCCTCGATTAGATTCCAGTCTGTAACTCACTCCCGGGTATCTGTTATTCTGTATATAAACCATCCCGAACCCCTCGATTAGATTCCAGTCTGTAACTCACTCCCGGGTATCTGTTATTCTGTATATAAACCACCCCTAACCCCGCGATTAGATTCCAGTCTGTAACTCACTCCCGGGTATCTGTTATTCTCTATATAGACCACCCCGTACCCCTCGATTAGATTCCAGTCTGTAACTCACTCCCAGGTTTCTGTTATTCTATATATAAACCACCCTGAACCCCTCGATTAGATTCCAGTCTGTAACTCACTCCCGGGTATCTGTTATTCTATATATAAACCACCCCTAACGCCTCGATTAGATTCCAGTCTGTAACTCACACCTGGGTATCTGTTATTCTGTATATAAACCACCCCGAGCCCCTCGATTAGATTCCAGTCTGTAACTCACTCCTGGGTATCTGTTATTCTATATATAAACCACCCTGAACACCTCGATTAGATTCCAGTCTGTAACTCACTCCCGGGCATCTGTTGTATATATAAACCACCCCGAACCCCTCGATTAGATACCAGTCTGTAACTCACTCCCGGGTATCTGTTACTCTATATATAAACCACCCCGAACCCCTCGATTAGATTCCAGTCTGTAACTCACTTCCGGGAATCTGTTATTCCATATATAAACCACCCCGAACCCCTCGACTAGATTCCAGTCTGTAACACACTCCAGGGTATCTGTTATTCTATATATAAACCACCCTGAACCCCTCGATTAGATTCCAGTCTGTAACTCACTCCCGGGTATCTGTTATTCTGTAGAGAAACCACCCCAAACCCGTCGATTAGATTCCAGTCTGTAACTCACACCCGAGTATCTGGTATTCTATATATAAACCACCCTGAACCCCTCGATTAGATTCTAGTCTGTAACTCACTCCCGGGTATCTGTTATTCTGTATATAAACCACCCTGAACCCCTCGATTAGAATCCAGTCTGTAACTCACTCCCGGGTATCTGTCATTCTGTATATAAACCACCCCGAACCCCTCGATTAGATTCCAGTCTGTAACTCACTCCCGGGTATCTGTTATTCTATATATAAACCACCCCTAACGCCTCGATTAGATTCCAGTCTGTAACTCACACCTGGGTATCTGTTATTCTGTATATAAACCACCCCGAGCCCCTCGATTAGATTCCAGTCTGTAACTCACTCCTGGGTATCTGTTATTCTATATATAAACCACCCTGAACACCTCGATTAGATTCCAGTCTGTAACTCACTCCCGGGCATCTGTTGTATATATAAACCACCCCGAACCCCTCGATTAGATACCAGTCTGTAACTCACTCCCGGGTATCTGTTACTCTATATATAAACCACCCCGAACCCCTCGATTAGATTCCAGTCTGTAACTCACTTCCGGGAATCTGTTATTCCATATATAAACCACCCCGAACCCCTCGACTAGATTCCAGTCTGTAACACACTCCAGGGTATCTGTTATTCTATATATAAACCACCCTGAACCCCTCGATTAGATTCCAGTCTGTAACTCACTCCCGGGTATCTGTTATTCTGTAGAGAAACCACCCCAAACCCGTCGATTAGATTCCAGTCTGTAACTCACACCCGAGTATCTGGTATTCTATATATAAACCACCCTGAACCCCTCGATTAGATTCTAGTCTGTAACTCACTCCCGGGTATCTGTTATTCTGTATATAAACCACCCTGAACCCCTCGATTAGAATCCAGTCTGTAACTCACTCCCGGGTATCTGTCATTCTGTATATAAACCACCCCGAACCCCTCGATTAGATTCCAGTCTGTAACTCACTCCCGAGAATCTGTTATTCTATATCAAACCACCCCAAACCCCTCGATTAGATTCCAGTCTGTAACTCACTCCCGGGTATCTGTTATTCTATATTTATAAACCACCCCGAACCCCTCGATTAGATTCCAGTCTGTAACTCACTCCCGGGAATCTGTTATTCTGTATATAAACCACCCCGAACCCCTCGATTAGATTCCAGTCTGTCACTCACTCCCGGGTATCTGCTGTTCTATATATAAACCACCCTGAACCCCTCGATTAGATTCCAGTCTGTAACTCACTCCCGGGTATCTGTTATTCTGTATATAAACCACACCGAACCCCACGATTAGATTCCAGTCTGTAACTCACTCCCGGGTATCTGTTATTCTGTATATAAACCACCCCGAACCCCTCGATTAGATTCCAGTCTGTAACTCACTCCCGGGTATCTGTTATTCTGTATATAAATCACCCCGAACCCCTCGATTAGATTCCAGTCTGGAACTCACTCCCGGATATCTGTTATTCTATATATAAACCACACTGAACCCCTCGATTAGATTCCAGTCTGTAACTCACTCCCGGGTATTGTTATTCTATATATAAACCACCCTGAACCCCTTGATTAGATTCCAGTCTGTAACTCACTCCCGGGTATCTGTTATTCTATATATAAACCACCCTGAACCCCTCGATTAGATTCCAGTCTGTAACTCACTCACGGGTATCTGTTATTCTCTATATAGACCACCCCGTACCCCTCGATTAGATTCCAGTCTGTAACTCACTCCCAGGTTTCTGTTATTCTATATATAAACCACCCTGAACCCCTCGATTAGATTCCAGTCTGTAACTCACTCCCGGGTATCTGTTATTCTGTATATAAACCACCCCGAACCCCTCGATTAGATTCCAGTCTGTAACTCACTCCCGGGTATCTGCTGTTCTATATATAAACCACCCTGAACCCCTCGATTAGATTCCAGTCTGTAACTCACTCCCGGGTATCTGTTATTCTGTATATAAACCACACCGAACCCCTCGATTAGATTCCAGTCTGTAACTCACTCCCGGGTATCTGTTATTCTGTATATAAACCACCCCGAACCCCTCGATTAGATTCCAGTCTGTAACTCACTCCCGGGTATCTGTTATTCTGTATATAAATCACCCCGAACCCCTCGATTAGATTCCAGTCTGGAACTCACTCCCGGATATCTGTTATTCTATATATAAACCACACTGAACCCCTCGATTAGATTCCAGTCTGTAACTCACTCCCGGGTATTGTTATTCTATATATAAACCACCCTGAACCCCTTGATTAGATTCCAGTCTGTAACTCACTCCCGGGTATCTGTTATTCTATATATAAACCACCCTGAACCCCTCGATTAGATTCCAGTCTGTAACTCACTCCCGGGTATCTGTTATTCTCTATATAGACCACCCCGTACCCCTCGATTAGATTCCAGTCTGTAACTCACTCTCAGGTTTCTGTTATTCTATATATAAACCACCCTGAACCCCTCGATTAGATTCCAGTCTGTAACTCACTCCCGGGTATCTGTTATTCTGTATATAAACCACCCCGAACCCCTCGATTAGATTCCAGTCTGTAACTCACTCCCGGGTATCTGTTATTCTGTATATAAATCACCCCGAACCCCTCGATTAGATTCCAGTCTGTAACTCACTCCCGGGTATCTATTATTCTATATATAAACCACCCCGAACCCCTCGATTAGATTCCAGTCTGTAACTCACTCCCGGGTATCTGTTATTCTATATATAAACCATCCCGAACCCCTCGATTAGATTCCAGTGTGTAACTCACTCCCGGGTATCTGTTATTCTGTATATAAACCACCCCTAACCCCGCGATTAGATTCCAGTCTGTAACTCACTCACGGGTATCTGTTATTCTCTATATAGACCACCCCGTACCCCTCGATTAGATTCCAGTCTGTAACTCACTCCCAGGTTTCTGTTATTCTATATATAAACCACCCTGAACCCCTCGATTAGATTCCAGTCTGTAACTCACTCCCGGGTATCTGTTATTCTATATATAAACCACCCCTAACCCCTCGATTAGATTCCAGTCTGTAACTCACTCCTGGGTATCTGTTATTCTGTATATAAACCACCCCGAGCCCCTCGATTAGATTCCAGTCTGTAACTCACTCCTGGGTATCTGTTATTCTATATATAAACCACCCTGAACACCTCGATTAGATTCCAGTCTGTAACTCACTCCCGGGCATCTGTTGTATATATAAACCACCCCGAACCCCTCGATTAGATACCAGTCTGTAACTCACTCCCGGGTATCTGTTACTCTATATATAAACCACCCCGAACCCCTCGATTAGATTCCAATCTGTAACTCACTCCTGGGTATCTGTTATTCTATATATAAACCACCCTGAACCCCTCGATTAGATTCCAGTCTGTAACTCACTCCCGGGTATCTGTTATTCTACATATAAACCAACCCGAACCCCTCGATTAGATTCCAGTCAGTAACTGAATCCCGGGTATCTGTTATTCTATATATAAACCACCCCGAACCCCTCGATTAGATTCCAGTCAGTAACTCACTCCCGGGTATCTGTTATTCTATATATAAACCACCCCGAACCCCTCGATTAGATTCCAGTCTGTAACTCACTCCCGGGTATCTTTTATTCTGTATATAAACCACCCCGAACCCCTCGATTAGATTCCAGTCTGTAACTCACTCCCGGGTATCTGCTGTTCTATATATAAACAACCCCGAAACCCTCGATTAGATTCCAGTCTGTAACTCACTCCCGGGTATCAGCTATTCTGTATATAAACCACCCCAAACCCCTAGATTAGATTACAGTCTGTAACTCACTCCCGGGTATCTGTTATTCTGTATATAAACCACCCCGAACCCCTCGATTAGATTCCAGTCTGTAACCCACTCCCGGGTATCTGCAGTTCTATATATAAACAACCCCGAACCCCTCGATTAGATTCCAGTCTGTAACTCACTCCCGGGTATCAGCAATTCTGTATATAAACCACCCCGAGCCCCTCGATTAGATTCCAGTCTGTAACTCACTCCCGGGTATCTGTTATTCTATATATAAACCACCCTGAACCCCTCGATTAGATTCCAGTCTGTAACTCACTCCCGGGTATCTGTACTTCTGTATATAAACCACACCGAACCCCTTGATTAGATTCCAGTCTGTGACTCACTCCCAGGTATCTGTTATTCGAAAACCACCCCGAACCCCTCGATGAGATTCCAGTCTGTAACTCACTCCCGGGTATCTGTTATTCTATATATAAACCATCCTGAACCCCTTGATTAGATTCCAGTCTGTGACTCACTCCCAGGTATCTGTTATTCTTTATATAAAACACCCCGAACCCCTCGATGAGATTCCAGTCTGCAACTCACTCCCGGGTATCTGCTGTTCTATATAAAAACCACCCCAAACCCCTCGATTAGATTCCAGTCTGTAACTCACTCCTGGGTATCTGTTATTCTGTATATAAACCACCCTGAACACCTCGATTAGATTCCAGTCTGTACCTCACTCCCGGGTATCTGTTATTCTATATATAAACTACCCCGAACCCCTTGATTAGATTCCAGTCTGTAACTCACTCCCGGGAATCCGTTATTCTGTATATAAACCACCCTGAACCCCTCGATTAGATTCCAGTCTGTAACTCACTCCCGGGTATCTGTTATTCTGTAGAGAAACCACCCCAAACCCCTCGATTAGATTCCAGTCTGTAACTCACACCCGAGTATCTGTTATTCTATATATAAACCGCCCTGAACCCCACGATTAGATTCTAGTCTGTAACTCACTCCCGGGTATCTGTTATTCTGTATATAAACCACCCTGAACCCCTCGATTAAATTCCAGTCTGTAACTCACTCCCGGGTATCTGTTATTCTGTATATAAACCACCCCGAACCCCTCGATTAGATTCCAGTCTGTAACTCACTCCCGGGTATCTGTTATTCTGTAGAGAAACCACCCCGAACCCCTCGATTAAATTCCAGTCTGTAACTCACTCCCGGGAATCTGTTATTCTATATATAAACCACCCCAAACCCCTCGATTAGATTCCAGTCTGTAACTCACTCCCGGGTATCTGTTATTCTATATATAAACCACGCCGAACCCCTCGATTAGATTCCAGTCAGTAACTCACTCCCGGGAATCTGTTATTCTGTATATAAACCACCCCGAACCCCTCGATTAGATTCCAGTCTGTCACTCACTCCCGGGTATCTGCAGTTCTATATATAAACCACCCTGAACCCCTCGATTAGATTCCTGTCTGTAACTCACTCCCGGGTATCTGTTATTCTGTATATAAACCACCCCTAAACCCTCGATTAGATTCCAGTCTGTAACTCACTCCCGGGTATCTGTTATTCTCTATATAGACCACCTCGTACCCCTCGATTAGATTCCAGTCTGTAACTCACTCCCAGGTTTCTGTTATTCTATATATAAACCACCCTGAGCCCTCGATTAGATTACAGTCTGTAACTCACTCCCGGGTATCTGTTATTCTATATATAAACCACCCTGAACCCCTCGATTAGATTCCAGTCTGTAACTCACTCCCGGGTATCAGCTATTCTGTATATAAACCACCCCGAACCCCTCGATTAGCTTCCAGTCTGTAACTCACTCCCGGGTATCTGCTGTTCTATATATAATCAACCACGAACCCCTCGATTCGATTCCAGTCTGTAACTCACTCCCGGGTATCAGCTATTCTGTATATAAACCACCCCGAATCCCTCGATTAGATTCCAGTCTGTAACTCACTCCCGGGTATCTGCTGTTCAATATATAAACAACCCCGAACCCCTCGATTAGATTCCAGTCTGTAACTCACTCCCGGGTATCTGTTATTCTATATATAAACCACCCCGAACCCCTCGATTAGATTCCAGTCTGTAACTCACTCCCGGGTTTCTGTTATTCTATGTATAAACCACCCCGAACCCCTCGATTAGATTCCAGTCTGTAACTCACTCCCGGGTCTCTGTTATTCTATATATAAACCCCCCTGAACCCCTCGATTAGATTCCAGTCTGTAACTCACTCCCGGGTCTCTGTTATTCTGTATATAAACCACCCCGAACCCCTCGATTAGATTCCAGTCTGTAACTCACTCCCGGGTATCTGCTGTTCTATATATAAACAACCACGAACCCCTCGATTCGATTCCAGTCTGTAACTCACTCCCGGGTATCAGCTATTCTGTATATAAACCACCCCGAATCCCTCGATTAGATTCCAGTCTGTAACTCACTCCCGGGTATCTGCTGTTCAATATATAAACAACCCCGAACCCCTCGATTAGATTCCAGTCTGTAACTCACTCCCGGGTATCTGTTATTCTATATATAAACCACCCCGAACCCCTCGATTAGATTCCAGTCTGTAACTCACTCCCGGTTTTCTGCTGTTCTATATATAAACAACCCCGAACCCCTCGATTAGATTCCAGTCTGTAACTCACTCCCGGGTATCAGCTATTCTGTATATAAACCACCCCGAATCCCTCGATTAGATTCCAGTCTGTAACTCACTCCCGGGTATCTGTTATTCTATATATAAACCACCCTGAACCCCTCGATTAGATTCCAGTCTGTAACTCACTCCCGGGTATCTATAATTCTGTATATAAACCACACCGAACCCCTCGATTAGATTCCAGTCTGTAACTCTCTCCCGGGTATTTGTTATTCTATCTATAAATCACCCCGAACCCCTCGATTAGATTCCAGTCTGTAACTCACTCCCGGGTATCTGTTATTCTGTAGAGAAACCACCCCAAACCCCTCGATTAGATTCCAGTCTGTAACTCACACCCGAGTATCTGTTATTCTATATATAAACCACCCTGAACCCCACGATTAGATTCTAGTCTGTAACTCACTCCCGGGTATCTGTTATTCTGTATTTAAACCACCCTGAACCCCTCGATTAGATTCCAGTCTGTAACTCACTCCCGGGTATCTGTTATTCTGTATATAAACCACCCCGAACCCCTCGATTAGATTCCAGTCTGTAACTCACTCCCGGGTATCTGTTATTCTGTAGAGAAACCACCCCGAACCCCACGATTAGATTCCAGTCTGTAACTCACTCCCGGGTATCTGTTATTCTGTATATAAACCACCCCTAACCCCTCGATTAGATTCCAGTCTGTAACTCACTCCCGGGTATCTGTTATTCTATATATAAACCACCCTGAACCCCTCGATTAGATTCCAGTCTGTAACTCACTCCCGGGTATCAGCTATTCTGTATATAAACCACCCCGAACCCCTCGATTAGATTCCAGTCTGTAACTCACTCCCGGGTATCTGCTGTTCTATATATAATCAACCACGAACCCCTCGATTCGATTCCAGTCTGTAACTCACTCCCGGGTATCAGCTATTCTGTATATAAACCACCCCGAACCCCTCGATTAGATTCCAGTCTGTAACTCACTCCCGGGTATCTGTTATTCTATATATAAACCACCCCGAACCCCTCGATTAGATTCCAGTCTGTAACTCACTCCCGGTTTTCTGCTGTTCTATATATAAACAACCCCGAACCCCTCGATTAGATTCCAGTCTGTAACTCACTCCCGGGTATCAGCTATTCTGTATATAAACCACCCCGAATCCCTCGATTAGATTCCAGTCTGTAACTCACTCCCGGGTATCTGTTATTCTATATATAAACCACCCTGAACCCCTCGATTAGATTCCAGTCTGTAACTCACTCCCGGGTATCTATAATTCTGTATATAAACCACACCGAACCCCTCGATTAGATTCCAGTCTGTAACTCTCTCCCGGGTATTTGTTATTCTATCTATAAATCACCCCGAACCCCTCGATCAGATTCCAGTCTGTAACTCACTCCCGGGAATCCGTTATTCTGTATATAAACCACCCTGAACCCCTCGATTAGATTCCAGTCTGTAACTCACTCCCGGGTATCTGTTATTCTGTAGAGAAACCACCCCAAACCCCTCGATTAGATTCCAGTCTGTAACTCACACCCGAGTATCTGTTATTCTATATATAAACCACCCTGAACCCCACGATTAGATTCTAGTCTGTAACTCACTCCCGGGTATCTGTTATTCTGTATATAAACCACCCTGAACCCCTCGATTAAATTCCAGTCTGTAACTCACTCCCGGGTATCTGTTATTCTGTATATAAACCACCCCGGACCCCTCGATTAGATTCCAGTCTGTAACTCACTCCCGGGTATCTGTTATTCTGTAGAGAAACCACCCCGAACCCCTCGATTAGATTCCAGTCTGTAACTCACTCCCGGGAATCTGTTATTCTATATATAAACCACCCCAAACCCCTCGATTAGATTCCAGTCTGTAACTCACTCCCGGGTATCTGTTATTCTATATATAAACCACGCCGAACCCCTCGATTAGATTCCAGTCAGTAACTCACTCCCGGGAATCTGTTATTCTGTATATAAACCACCCCGAACCCCTCGATTAGATTCCAGTCTGTCACTCACTCCCGGGTATCTGCAGTTATATATATAAACCACCCTGAACCCCTCGATTAGATTCCAGTCTGTAACTCACTCCCGGGTATCTGTTATTCTGTATATAAACCACCCCGAACCCCTCGATTAGATTCCAGTCTGTAACTCACGCCCGGGTATCTGTTATTCTGTATATAAACAACCCCGAACCCCTCGATTAGATTCCAGTCTGTAACTCACTCCCCGGTATCTGTTATTCTGTATATAAACCACCCCGAACCCCTCGATTAGATTCCAGTCTGTAACTCACTCCCTGATATCTGTTATTCTACATATAAACCACCCTGAACCCCTCGATTAGATTCCAGTCTGTAACTCACTCCCGGGTATCTGTTATTCTATATATAAACCACCCTGAACCCCTCGATTAGATTCCAGTCTGTAACTCACTCCCGGGTATCTGTTATTCTATATATAAACCACCCCGAAACCCTCGATTAGATTCCAGTCTGTAACTCACTCCCGGTTATCTGTTATTCTATATATAAACCGCCCCGAACCCCTCGATTAGATTCCAGTCTGTAACTCACTCCCGGGTATCTGTTATTCTGTATATAAACCACCCCTCACCCCTCGATTAGATTCCAGTCTGTAACTCACTCCCGGGTATCTGTTATTCTCTATATAGACCACCCCGTACCCCTCGATTAGATTCCAGTCTGTAACTCACTCCCAGGTTTCTGTTATTCTATATATAAACCACCCTGAGCCCTCGATTCGATTCCAGTCTGTAACTCACTCCCGGGTATCTGTTATTCTATATATAAACCACCCTGAACCCCTCGATTAGATTCCAGTCTGTAACTCACTCCCGGGTATCAGCTATTCTGTATATAAACCACCCCGAACCCCTCGATTAGATTCCAGTCTGTAACTCATTCCCGGGTATCTGTTATTCTATATATAAACAACCACGAACCCCTCGATTCGATTCCAGTCTGTAACTCACTCCCGGGTATCAGCTATTCTGTATATAAACCACCCCGAATCCCTCGATTAGATTCCAGTCTGTAACTCACTCCCGGGTATCTGCTGTTCAATATATAAACAACCCCGAACCCCTCGATTAGATTCCAGTCTGTAACTCACTCCCGGGTATCTGTTATTCTATATATAAACCACCCCGAACCCCTCGATTAGATTCCAGTCTGTAACTCACTCCCGGTATTCTGCTGTTCTATATATAAACAACCCCGAACCCCTCGATTAGATTCCAGTCTGTAACTCACTCCCGGGTATCAGCTATTCTGTATATAAACCACCCCGAATCCCTCGATTAGATTCCAGTCTGTAACTCACTCCCGGGTATCTGTTATTCTATATATAAACCACCCTGAACCCCTCGATTAGATTCCAGTCTGTAACTCACTCCCGGGTATCTATAATTCTGTATATAAACCACACCGAACCCCTCGATTAGATTCCAGTCTGTAACTCTCTCCCGGGTATTTGTTATTCTATCTATAAATCACCCCGAACCCCTCGATTAGATTCCAGTCTGTAACTCACTCCCGGGTATCTGTTATTCTGTAGAGAAACCACCCCAAACCCCTCGATTAGATTCCAGTCTGTAACTCACTCCAGGGTATCTGTTATTCTATATATAAACCACCCTGAACCCCACGATTAGATTCCAGTCTGTAACTCACACCCGAGTATCTGTTATTCTATATATAAACCACCCTGAACCCCACGATTAGATTCTAGTCTGTAACTCACTCCCGGGTATCTGTTATTCTGTATATAAACCACCCTGAACCCCTCGATTAGATTCCAGTCTGTAACTCACTCCCGGGTATCTGTTATTCTGTATATAAACCACCCCGAACCCCTCGATTAGATTCCAGTCTGTAACTCACTCCCGGGTATCTGTTATTCTGTAGAGAAACCACCCCGAACCCCTCGATTAGATTCCAGTCTGTAACTCACTCCCGGGAATCTGTTATTCTATATATAAACCACCCAAAACCCCTCGATTAGATTCCAGTCTGTAACTCACTCCCGGGTATCTGTTATTCTATATATAAACCACCCCGAACCCCTCGATTAGATTCCAGTCTGTAACTCACTCCCGGGAATCTGTTATTCTGTATATAAACCACCCCGAACCCCTCGATTAGATTCCAGTCTGTCACTCACTCCCGGGTATCTGTTGTTCTATATATAAACCACCCTGAACCCCTCGATTAGATTCCAGTCTGTAACTCACTCCCGGGTATCTGTTATTCTGTATATAAACCACCCCGAACCCCTCGATTAGATTCCAGTCTGTAACTCACGCCCGGGTATCTGTTATTCTGTATATAAACAACCCCGAACCCCTCGATTAGATTCCAGTCTGTAACTCACTCCCGGGTATCTGTTATTCTGTATATAAACCACCCCGAACCCCTCGATTAGATTCCAGTCTGTAACTCACTCCCGGATATCTGTTATTCTATATATAAACCACCCTGAACCCCTCGATTAGATTCCAGTCTGTAACTCACTCCCGGGTATCTGTTATTCTATATATAAACCACCCTGAACCACTCGATTAGATTCCAGTCTGTAACTCACTCCCGGGTATCTGTTATTCTATATATAAACCACCCCGAACCCCTCGATTAGATTCCAGTCTGTAACTCACTACCGGTTATCTGTTATTCTATATATAAACCGCCCCGAACCCCTCGATTAGATTCCAGTCTGTAACTCACTCCCGGGTATCTGTTATTCTGTATATAAACCACCCCTAACCCCTCGATTAGATTCCAGTCTGTAACTCACTCCCGGGTATCTGTTATTCTCTATATAGACCACCCCGTACCCCTCGATTAGATTCCAGTCTGTAACTCACTCCCAGGTTTCTGTTATTCTATATATAAACCACCCTGAGCCCTCGATTAGATTCCAGTCTGTAACTCACTCCCGGGTATCTGTTATTCTATATATAAACCTCCCTGAACCCCTCGATTAGATTCCAGTCTGTAACTCACTCCCGGGTATCAGCTATTCTGTATATAAACCACCCCGAACCCCTCGATTAGATTCCAGTCTGTAACTCACTCCCGGGTATCTGCTGTTCTATATATAAACAACCACGAACGCCTCGATTCAATTCCAGTCTGTAACTCACTCCCGGGTATCAGCTATTCTGTATATAAACCACCCCGAATCCCTCGATTAGATTCCAGTCTGTAACTCACTCCCGGGTATCTGCTGTTCTATATATAAACAACCCCAAACCCCTCGATTAGATTCCAGTCTGTAACTCACTCCCGGGTATCTGTTATTCTATATATAAACCACCCCGAACCCCTCGTTTAGATTCCAGTCTGTAACTCACTCCCGGGTATCTGCTGTTCTATATATAAACAACCCCGAACCCCTCGATTAGATTCCAGTCTGTAACTCACTCCCGGGTATCAGCTATTCTGTATATAAACCACCCCGAATCCCTCGATTAGATTCCAGTCTGTAACTCACTCCCGGGTATCTGTTATTCTATATATAAACCACCCTGAACCCCTCGATTAGATTCCAGTCTGTAAGTCACTCCCGGGTATCTGTAATTCTGTATATAAACCACACCGAACCCCTCGATTAGATTCCAGTCTGTAACTCTCTCCCGGGTATTTGTTATTCTATCTATAAATCACCCCGAACCCCTCGATTAGATTCCAGTGTGTAACTCACTCCCGGGTATCTGTCATTCTATATATAAACCACCCCGAACCCCTCGATTAGATTCCAGTCTGTAACTCACTCCCGGGTATTTGTTATTCTATATATAAACCACCCCGAACCCCTCGATTAGATTCCAGTCTGTAACTCACTCCCGGGTATCTGTTATTCTCTATATAAACCACCCCGTACCCCTCGATTAGATTCCAGTCTGTAACTCACTCCCGGGTATCTGTTATTCTATATATAAACCACACCGAACCCCTCGATTAGATTCCAGTCTGTAACTCACTCCCGGGTATCTGTTATTCTAAAACCACCCCGAACCCCTCGATTAGATTCCAGTCTGTAACTCACTCCCGGGTATCTGTTATTCTATATATAAACCACCCTGAACCCCTCGATTAGATTCCAGTCTGTAACTCACTCCCGGGTGTCTGCTGTTCTATATATAAACAACACCGAACCACTCAATTAGATTCCAGTCTGTAACTCACTCCCGGGTATCAGCTATTCTGTATATAAACCACCCCGAACCCCTCGATTAGATTCCAGTCTGTAACTCACACCCGGGAATCTGTTATTCTATATGTAAACCACCGTGAACCCCTCGATTAGATTCCAGTCTGTAACTCACTCCCGGGTATCTGTTATTCTAGATATAAACCATCCTGAACCCCTTGATTAGATTCCAGTCTGTAACTCACTCCCAGGTATCTGTTATTCTCTATATAAAACACCCCAAACCCCTCGATTAGATTCCAGTCTGCAACTCACTCCCGGGTATCTGCTGTTCTATATATAAACCACCCCGAACCCCTCGTTTAGATTCCAGTCTGCAACTCACTCCCGGGTATCTGCTGTTCTATATAAAAACCACCCCAAACCCCTCGATTAGATTCCAGTCTGTAACTCACTCCTGGGTATCTGTTATTCTGTATATAAACCACCCTGAACACCTCGATTAGATTCCAATCTGTAACTCACTCCCGGGTATCTGTTATTCTATATATAAATCACCCCGAACCCCTCGATTAGATTCCAGTCTGTAACTCACTCACGGGTATCTCTTTTTCTATATATAAACCATCCCGAACACCTCGATTAAATTCCAGAATGTAACACACTCCCGGGTATCTGCTATTCTCTATATAAACCACCCTGAACCCCTCGATTAGATTCCAGTCTGTAACTCACTCCCGGGTATCTGTTATTCTATATATAAATCACCCTGAACCCCTCGATTAGATTCCAGTCTGTAACTCACTCCCGGGTATCTGTGATACTATATATAAACCACCATGAACCCCTCGATTAGATTCCAGTCTGTAACTCACTCCCGGGTATCTGTTATTCTATATATAAATCACCCTGAACCCCTCGATTAGATTCCAGTCCGTAACTCACTCCCGGGTATCTGTTATTCTATATATAAACCATCCTGAACGGCTCGATTAGATTCCAGTCTGTAACTCACTCCCGGGTATCGGTTATTCTATATATAATCCACCCTGAACCCCTCGATTAGATTCCAATCTGTAACTCACTCCTGGGTATCTGTAATTCTATATATAAACCACACCGAACCACTCGATTAGATTCCAATCTGTAACTCACTCCTGGGTATCTGTTATTCTATATATAATCCACCCTGAACCCTTCGATTAGATTCCAGTCCATACCACACTCTCGGGTATCTGTTATTCTACATATAAACCACCCTGAACCCATCGATTAGATTCCAATCTGTAACTCAATCCTGGGTATCTGTTGTTCTATATTTTAATCACCCCGAACCCCTCGATTAGATTCCAGTCTGTAACTCACTCCCGGGTATCTGTCATTCTATATATAAACCACCCCGAACCCCTCGATTAGATTCCAGTCTGTAACTCACTCCCGGGTATCTGTAATTCTGTATATAAACCACACCGAACCCCTCGATTAGATTCCAGTCTGTAACTCTCTCCCGGGTATTTGTTATTCTATATATAAATCACCCCGAACCCCTCGATTAGATTCCAGTCTGTAACTCACTCCCGGGTATCTGTCATTCCATATATAAACCACCCCAAACCCCTCGATTAGATTCCAGTCTGTAACTCACTCCCGGGTATCTGTTATTCTATATATAAACCACCCTGAACCACTCGATTAGATTCCAGTCTGTAACTCACTCCCGGGTATCTGTTATTCTAAAACCACCCCGAACCCCTCGATTAGATTCCAGGCTCTAACTCACTCCCGGGTATCTGTTATTCTATATATAAACCACCCTGAACCCCTTGATTAGATTCCAGTCTGTAACTCACTCCCAGGTATCTGTGATTCTAAAAAAAACACCCCGAACCCCTCGATTAGATTCCAGTCTGCAACTCACTCCCGGGTATCTGCTGTTCTATATATAAACCACCCCGAATCCCTCGTTTAGATTCCAGTCTGCAACTCACTCCCGGGTATCTGCTGTTCTATATAAAAACCACCCCAAACCCCTCGATTAGATTCCAGTCTGTAACTCATTCACGGGTATCTGTTTTTCTATATATAAACCACTCCGAACCCCTCGATTAGATTCCAATCTGTAACTCACTCCTGGGTATCTGTTATTCTATATATAAACCACCCTGAACCGCTCGATTAGACTCCAGTCTGTAACTCACTCCCGGGTATCTGTTATTCTCTATATAAACCACCCCAAACCCCTCGATTAGATTCCAGTCTGTAACTCACTCCCGGGTATCTGTTATTCGATATATAAACCACCCCGAACCCTTCGATTAGATTCCAGTCTGTAACTCACTCCCGGGTATCTGTGATTCTATATATAAACCACCCCGAAACCCTCGATTAGATTCCAGTCTGTAACTCACCCCTGGGTATCTGTTATTCTATATATAAACCACCCCGAACTCCTCGATTAGATTCCAGTCTGTAACTCACTCCCGGGTATCTGTTATTCTGTAGAGAAACCACCCTGAACCCCTCGATTAGATTCCAGTCTGTAACTCACTCCCGGGTATCCGTTATTCCATATATAAACCACCCCGAGCCCCTCGACGAGATTCCAGTCTGTAACACACTCCCGGGTATCTGTTATTCTATATATAAACCACCCCGAACCCCTCGATTAGATTCCAGTCTGTAACTCACTCCCGGGTATCAGCTATTCTGTATATAAACCACCCCGAATCCCTCGATTAGATTCCAGTCTGTAACTCACTCCCGGGTATCTGTTATTCTATATATAAACCACCCTGAACCCCTCGATTAGATTCCAGTCTGTAACTCACTCCCGGGTATCTATAATTCTGTATATAAACCACACCGAACCCCTCGATTAGATTCCAGTCTGTAACTCTCTCCCGGGTATTTGTTATTCTATCTATAAATCACCCCGAACCCCTCGATTAGATTCCAGTCTGTAACTCACTCCCGGGTATCTGTTATTCTGTAGAGAAACCACCCCAAACCCCTCGATTAGATTCCAGTATGTAACTCACTCCAGGGTATCTGTTATTCTATATATAAACCACCCTGAACCCCACGATTAGATTCCAGTCTGTAACTCACACCCGAGTATCTGTTATTCTATATATAAACCACCCTGAACCCCACGATTAGATTCTAGTCTGTAACTCACTCCCGGGTATCTGTTATTCTGTATATAAACCACCCTGAACCCCTCGATTAGATTCCAGTCTGTAACTCACTCCCGGGTATCTGTTATTCTGTATATAAACCACCCCGAACCCCTCGATTAGATTCCAGTCTGTAACTCACTCCCGGGTATCTGTTATTCTGTAGAGAAACCACCCCGAACCCCTCGATTAGATTCCAGTCTGTAACTCACTCCCGGGAATCTGTTATTCTATATATAAACCACCCAAAACCCCTCGATTAGATTCCAGTCTGTAACTCACTCCCGGGTATCTGTTATTCTATATATAAACCACCCCGAACCCCTCGATTAGATTCCAGTCTGTAACTCACTCCCGGGAATCTGTTATTCTGTATATAAACCACCCCGAACCCCTCGATTAGATTCCAGTCTGTCACTCACTCCCGGGTATCTGTTGTTCTATATATAAACCACCCTGAACCCCTCGATTAGATTCCAGTCTGTAACTCACTCCCGGGTATCTGTTATTCTGTATATAAACCACCCCGAACCCCTCGATTAGATTCCAGTCTGTAACTCACGCCCGGGTATCTGTTATTCTGTATATAAACAACCCCGAACCCCTCGATTAGATTCCAGTCTGTAACTCACTCCCGGGTATCTGTTATTCTGTATATAAACTACCCCGAACCCCTCGATTAGATTCCAGTCTGTAACTCACTCCCGGATATCTGTTATTCTATATATAAACCACCCTGAACCCCTCGATTAGATTCCAGTCTGTAACTCACTCCCGGGTATCTGTTATTCTATATATAAACCACCCTGAACCACTCGATTAGATTCCAGTCTGTAACTCACTCCCGGGTATCTGTTATTCTATATATAAACCACCCCGAACCCCTCGATTAGATTCCAGTCTGTAACTCACTACCGGTTATCTGTTATTCTATATATAAACCGCCCCGAACCCCTCGATTAGATTCCAGTCTGTAACTCACTCCCGGGTATCTGTTATTCTGTATATAAACCACCCCTAACCCCTCGATTAGATTCCAGTCTGTAACTCACTCCCGGGTATCTGTTATTCTCTATATAGACCACCCCGTACCCCTCGATTAGATTCCAGTCTGTAACTCACTCCCAGGTTTCTGTTATTCTATATATAAACCACCCTGAGCCCTCGATTAGATTCCAGTCTGTAACTCACTCCCGGGTATCTGTTATTCTATATATAAACCTCCCTGAACCCCTCGATTAGATTCCAGTCTGTAACTCACTCCCGGGTATCAGCTATTCTGTATATAAACCACCCCGAACCCCTCGATTAGATTCCAGTCTGTAACTCACTCCCGGGTATCTGCTGTTCTATATATAAACAACCACGAACGCCTCGATTCAATTCCAGTCTGTAACTCGCTCCCGGGTATCAGCTATTCTGTATATAAACCACCCCGAATCCCTCGATTAGATTCCAGTCTGTAACTCACTCCCGGGTATCTGCTGTTCTATATATAAACAACCCCGAACCCCTCGATTAGATTCCAGTCTGTAACTCACTCCCGGGTATCTGTTATTCTATATATAAACCACCCCGAACCCCTCGTTTAGATTCCAGTCTGTAACTCACTCCCGGGTATCTGCTGTTCTATATATAAACAACCCCGAACCCCTCGATTAGATTCCAGTCTGTAACTCACTCCCGGGTATCAGCTATTCTGTATATAAACCACCCCGAATCCCTCGATTAGATTCCAGTCTGTAACTCACTCCCGGGTATCTGTTATTCTATATATAAACCACCCTGAACCCCTCGATTAGATTCCAGTCTGTAAGTCACTCCCGGGTATCTGTAATTCTGTATATAAACCACACCGAACCCCTCGATTAGATTCCAGTCTGTAACTCTCTCCCGGGTATTTGTTATTCTATCTATAAATCACCCCGAACCCCTCGATTAGATTCCAGTGTGTAACTCACTCCCGGGTATCTGTCATTCTATATATAAACCACCCCGAACCCCTCGATTAGATTCCAGTCTGTAACTCACTCCCGGGTATTTGTTATTCTATATATAAACCACCCCGAACCCCTCGATTAGATTCCAGTCTGTAACTCACTCCCGGGTATCTGTTATTCTCTATATAAACCACCCCGTACCCCTCGATTAGATTCCAGTCTGTAACTCACTCCCGGGTATCTGTTATTCTATATATAAACCACACCGAACCCCTCGATTAGATTCCAGTCTGTAACTCACTCCCGGGTATCTGTTATTCTAAAACCACCCCGAACCCCTCGATTAGATTCCAGTCTGTAACTCACTCCCGGGTATCTGTTATTCTATATATAAACCACCCTGAACCCCTCGATTAGATTCCAGTCTGTAACTCACTCCCGGGTGTCTGCTGTTCTATATATAAACAACACCGAACCACTCAATTAGATTCCAGTCTGTAACTCACTCCCGGGTATCAGCTATTCTGTATATAAACCACCCCGAACCCCTCGATTAGATTCCAGTCTGTAACTCACACCCGGGAATCTGTTATTCTATATGTAAACCACCGTGAACCCCTCGATTAGATTCCAGTCTGTAACTCACTCCCGGGTATCTGTTATTCTAGATATAAACCATCCTGAACCCCTTGATTAGATTCCAGTCTGTAACTCACTCCCAGGTATCTGTTATTCTATATATAAAACACCCCAAACCCCTCGATTAGATTCCAGTCTGCAACTCACTCCCGGGTATCTGCTGTTCTATATATAAACCACCCCGAACCCCTCGTTTAGATTCCAGTCTGCAACTCACTCCCGGGTATCTGCTGTTCTATATAAAAACCACCCCAAACCCCTCGATTAGATTCCAGTCTGTAACTCACTCCTGGGTATCTGTTATTCTGTATATAAACCACCCTGAACACCTCGATTAGATTCCAATCTGTAACTCACTCCCGGGTATCTGTTATTCTATATATAAATCACCCCGAACCCCTCGATTAGATTCCAGTCTGTAACTCACTCACGGGTATCTCTTTTTCTATATATAAACCATCCCGAACACCTCGATTAAATTCCAGAATGTAACACACTCCCGGGTATCTGCTATTCTCTATATAAACCACCCTGAACCCCTCGATTAGATTCCAGTCTGTAACTCACTCCCGGGTATCTGTTATTCTATATATAAATCACCCTGAACCCCTCGATTAGATTCCAGTCTGTAACTCACTCCCGGGTATCTGTGATACTATATATAAACCACCATGAACCCCTCGATTAGATTCCAGTCTGTAACTCACTCCCGGGTATCTGTTATTCTATATATAATTCACCCTGAACCCCTCGATTAGATTCCAGTCCGTAACTCACTCCCGGGTATCTGTTATTCTATATATAAACCATCCTGAACGGCTCGATTAGATTCCAGTCTGTAACTCACTCCCGGGTATCGGTTATTCTATATATAATCCACCCTGAACCCCTCGATTAGATTCCAATCTGTAACTCACTCCTGGGTATCTGTAATTCTATATATAAACCACACCGAACCACTCGATTAGATTCCAATCTGTAACTCACTCCTGGGTATCTGTTATTCTATATATAATCCACCCTGAACCCTTCGATTAGATTCCAGTCCATACCACACTCTCGGGTATCTGTTATTCTACATATAAACCACCCTGAACCCATCGATTAGATTCCAATCTGTCACTCAATCCTGGGTATCTGTTGTTCTATATTTTAATCACCCCGAACCCCTCGATTAGATTCCAGTCTGTAACTCACTCCCGGGTATCTGTCATTCTATATATAAACCACCCCGAACCCCTCGATTAGATTCCAGTCTGTAACTCACTCCCGGGTATCTGTAATTCTGTATATAAACCACACCGAACCCCTCGATTAGATTCCAGTCTGTAACTCTCTCCCGGGTATTTGTTATTCTATATATAAATCACCCCGAACCCCTCGATTAGATTCCAGTCTGTAACTCACTCCCGGGTATCTGTCATTCCATATATAAACCACCCCAAACCCCTCGATTAGATTCCAGTCTGTAACTCACTCCCGGGTATCTGTTATTCTATATATAAACCACCCTGAACCACTCGATTAGATTCCAGTCTGTAACTCACTCCCGGGTATCTGTTATTCTAAAACCACCCCGAACCCCTCGATTAGATTCCAGGCTCTAACTCACTCCCGGGTATCTGTTATTCTATATATAAACCACCCTGAACCCCTTGATTAGATTCCAGTCTGTAACTCACTCCCAGGTATCTGTGATTCTAAAAAAAACACCCCGAACCCCTCGATTAGATTCCAGTCTGCAACTCACTCCCGGGTATCTGCTGTTCTATATATAAACCACCCCGAATCCCTCGTTTAGATTCCAGTCTGCAACTCACTCCCGGGTATCTGCTGTTCTATATAAAAACCACCCCAAACCCCTCGATTAGATTCCAGTCTGTAACTCATTCACGGGTATCTGTTTTTCTATATATAAACCACTCCGAACCCCTCGATTAGATTCCAATCTGTAACTCACTCCTGGGTATCTGTTATTCTTTTTATAAACCACCCTGAACCGCTCGATTAGACTCCAGTCTGTAACTCACTCCCGGGTATCTGTTATTCTCTATATAAACCACCCCGAACCCCTCGATTAGATTCCAGTCTGTAACTCACTCCCGGGTATCTGTTATTCGATATATAAACCACCCCGAACCCTTCGATTAGATTCCAGTCTGTAACTCACTCCCGGGTATCTGTGATTCTATATATAAACCACCCCGAAACCCTCGATTAGATTCCAGTCTGTAACTCACCCCTGGGTATCTGTTATTCTATATATAAACCACCCCGAACTCCTCGATTAGATTCCAGTCTGTAACTCACTCCCGGGTATCTGTTATTCTGTAGAGAAACCACCCTGAACCCCTCGATTAGATTCCAGTCTGTAACTCACTCCCGGGTATCCGTTATTCCATATATAAACCACCCCGAGCCCCTCGACGAGATTCCAGTCTGTAACACACTCCCGGGTATCTGTTATTCTATATATAAACCACCCCAAACCCCTCGATTGGATTCCAGTCTGTAACTCACTCCCGGGTATCTGTTATTCTATATATAAACCACCCTGAACCCCTCGATTAGATTCCAGTCTGTAACTCACTCCCGGGTATCCGTTATTCTGTATATAAACCACCCTGAAACGCTCGATTAGATTCCAGTCTGTAACTCACTCCCGGGTATCTGTTATTCTATATATAAACCACCCTGAACCCCTCGATTAGATTCCAGTCTGTAACTCACTCCTGGGAATCTGTTATTCCATATATAAACCACCCCGAACCCCTCGACTAGATTCCAGTCTGTAACACACTCCAGGGTATCTGTTATTCTATATATAAACCACCCTGAACCCCTCGATTAGATTCCTGTCTGTAACTCACACCCGAGTATCTGTTATTCTATATATAAACCACCCTGAACCCCTCGATTAGATTCTAGTCTGTAACTCACTCCCGGGTATCTGTTATTCTGTATATAAACCACCCTGAACCCCTCGATTAGAATCCAGTCTGTAACTCACTCCCGGGTATCTGTCATTCTGTATATAAACCACCCTGAACCCCTCGATTAGATTCCTGTCTGTAACTCACTCCCGGGTATCTGTTATTCTGTAGAGGAACCACCCCGAACCCCTCGATTAGATTCCAGTCTGTAACTCACTCCCGAGAATCTGTTATTCTATATCAAACCACCCCAAACCCCTCGATTAGATTCCAGTCTGTAACTCACTCCCGGGTATCTGTTATTCTATAAATAAACCACCCCGAACCCCTCGATTAGATTCCAGTCTGTAACTCACTCCCGGGAATCTGTTATTCTGTATATAAACCACCCCGAACCCCTCGATTAGCTTCCAGTCTGTCACTCACTCCCGGGTATCTGCTGTTCTATATATAAACCACCCTGAACCCCTCGATTAGATTCCAGTCTGTAACTCACTCCCGGGTATCTGTTATTCTGTATATAAACCACACCGAACCCCTCGATTAGATTCCAGTCTGTAACTCACTCCCGGGTATCTGTTATTCTGTATATAAACCACCCCGAACCCCTCGATTAGATTCCAGTCTGTAACTCACTCCCGGGTATCTGTTATTCTGTATATAAATCACCCCGAACCCCTCGATTAGATTCCAGTCTGGAGCTGACTCCCGGATATCTGTTATTCTATATATAAACCACACTGAACCCCTCGATTAGATTCCAGTCTGTAACTCACTCCCGGGTATCTGTTATTCTATATATAAACCACCCCGACCCCTCGATTAGATTCCAGTCTGTAACTCACTCCCGGGTATCTGTTATTCTATATATAAACCATCCCGAACCCCTCGATTAGATTCCAGTCTGTAACTCACTCCCGGGTATCTGTTATTCTGTATATAAACCACCCCAACCCCGCGATTAGATTCCAGTCTGTAACTCACTCCCGGGTATCTGTTATTCTCTATATAGACCACCCCGTACCCCTCGATTAGATTCCAGTCTGTAACTCACTCCCAGGTTTCTGTTATTCTATATATAAACCACCCTGAACCCCTCGATTAGATTCCAGTCTGTAACTCACTCCCGGGTATCTGTTATTCTATATATAAACCACCCCGAGCCCCTCGATTAGATTCCAGTCTGTAACTCACTCCCGGGTATCTGTTATTCTGTATATAAACCACTCCGAACCCCTCGATTAGATTCCAGTCTGTAACTCACTCCCGGATATCTGTTATTCTATATATAAACCACCCTGAACCCCTCGATTAGATTCCAGTCTGTAACTCACTCCCGGGTATCTGTTATTCTATATATAAACCACCCTGAACCCCTCGATTAGATTCCAGTCTGTAACTCACTCCCGGGTATCTGTTATTCTATATATAAACCACCCCGAACCCCTCGATTAGATTCCAGTCTGTAACTCACTACCGGTTATCTGTTATTCTATATATAAACCGCCCCGAAACCCTCGATTAGATTCCAGTCTGTAACTCACTCCCGGGTATCTGTTATTCTGTATATAAACCACCCCTAACCCCTCGATTAGATTCCAGTCTGTAACTCACTCCCGGGTATCTGTTATTCTCTATATAGACCACCCCGTACCCCTCGATTAGATTCCAGTCTGTAACTCACTCCCAGGTTTCTGTTATTCTATATATAAACCACCCTGAGCCCTCGATTAGATTCCAGTCTGTAACTCACTCCCGGGTATCTGTTATTCTATATATAAACCTCCCTGAACCCCTCGATTAGATTCCAGTCTGTAACTCACTCCCGGGTATCAGCTATTCTGTATATAAACCACCCCGAACCCCTCGATTAGATTCCAGTCTGTAACTCACTCCCGGGTATCTGCTGTTCTATATATAAACAACCACGAACCCCTCGATTCGATTCCAGTCTGTAACTCACTCCCGGGTATCAGCTATTCTGTATATAAACCACCCCGAATCCCTCGATTAGATTCCAGTCTGTAACTCACTCCCGGGTATCTGCTGTTCTATATATAAACAACCCCGAACCCCTCGATTAGATTCCAGTCTGTAACTCACTCCCGGGTATCTGTTATTCTATATATAAACCACCCCGAACCCCTCGTTTAGATTCCAGTCTGTAACTCACTCCCGGGTATCTGCTGTTCTATATATAAACAACCCCGAACCCCTCGATTAGATTCCAGTCTGTAACTCACTCCCGGGTATCTGTTATTCTGTATATAAACCACCCCGAATCCCTCGATTAGATTCCAGTCTGTAACTCACTCCCGGGTATCTGTTATTCTATATATAAACCACCCTGAACCCCTCGATTAGATTCCAGTCTGTAACTCACTCCCGGGTATCTGTAATTCTGTATATAAACCACACCGAACCCCTCGATTAGATTCCAGTCTGTAACTCTCTCCCGGGTATTTGTTATTCTATCTATAAATCACCCCGAACCCCTCGATTAGATTCCAGTGTGTAACTCACTCCCGGGTATCTGTCATTCTATATATAAACCACCCCGAACCCCTCGATTAGATTCCAGTCTGTAACTCACTCCCGGGTATTTGTTATTCTATATATAAACCACCCCGAACCCCTCGATTAGATTCCAGTCTGTAACTCACTCCCGGGTATCTGTTATTCTCTATATAAACCACCCCGTACCCCTCGATTAGATTCCAGTCTGTAACTCACTCCCGGGTATCTGTTATTCTATATATAAACCACACCGAACCCCTCGATTAGATTCCAGTCTGTAACTCACTCCCGGGTATCTGTTATTCTAAAACCACCCCGAACCCCTCGATTAGATTCCAGTCTGTAACTCACTCCCGGGTATCTGTTATTCTATATATAAACCACCCTGAACCCATCGATTAGATTCCAGTCTGTAACTCACTCCCGGGTGTCTGCTGTTCTATATATAAACAACACCGAACCACTCAATTAGATTCCAGTCTGTAACTCACTCCCGGGTATCAGCTATTCTGTATATAAACCACCCCGAACCCCTCGATTAGATTCCAGTCTGTAACTCACACCCGGGAATCTGTTATTCTATATGTAAACCACCGTGAACCCCTTGATTAGATTCCAGTCTGTAACTCACTCCCAGGTATCTGTTATTCTATATATAAAACACCCCGAAACCCTCGATTAGATTCCAGTCTGCAACTCACTCCCGGGTATCTGCTGTTCTATATATAAACCACCCCGAACCCCTCGTTTAGATTCCAGTCTGCAACTCACTCCCGGGTATCTGCTGTTCTATATAAAAACCACCCCAAACCCCTCGATTAGATTCCAGTCTGTAACTCACTCCTGGGTATCTGTTATTCTGTATATAAACCACCCTGAACACCTCGATTAGATTCCAATCTGTAACTCACTCCCGGGTATCTGTTATTCTATATATAAATCACCCCGAACCCCTCGATTAGATTCCAGTCTGTAACTCACTCACGGGTATCTCTTTTTCTATATATAAACCATCCCGAACACCTCGATTAAATTCCAGAATGTAACACAATCCCGGGTATCTGCTATTCTCTATATAAACCACCCTCAACCCCTCGATTAGATTCCAGTCTGTAACTCACTCCCGGGTATCTGTTATTCTATATATAAATCACCCTGAACCCCTCGATTAGATTCCAGTCTGTAACTCACTCCCGGGTATCTGTGATACTATGTATAAACCACCATGAACCCCTCGATTAGATTCCAGCCTGTAACTCACTCCCGGGTATCTGTTATTCTATATATAAATCACCCTGAACCCCTCGATTAGATTCCAGTCCGTAACTCACTCCCGGGTATCTGTTATTCTATATATAAACCATCCTGAACGGCTCGATTAGATTCCAGTCTGTAACTCACTCCCGGGTATCGGTTATTCTATATATAATCCACCCTGAACCCCTCGATTAGATTCCAATCTGTAACTCACTCCTGGGTATCTGTAATTCTATATATAAACCACACCGAACCACTCGATTAGATTCCAATCTGTAACTCACTCCTGGGTATCTGTTATTCTATATATAATCCACCCTGAACCCTTCGATTAGATTCCAGTCCATACCACACTCTCGGGTATCTGTTATTCTACATATAAACCACCCTGAACCCATCAATTAGATTCCAATCTGTAACTCAATCCTGGGTATCTGTTGTTCTATATATAAATCACCCCGAACCCCTCGATTAGATTCCAGTCTGTAACTCACTCCCGGGTATCTGTCATTCTATATATAAACCACCCCGAACCCCTCGATTAGATTCCAGTCTGCAACTCACTCCCGGGTATCTGTAATTCTGTATATAAACCACACCGAACCCCTCGATTAGATTCCAGTCTGTAACTCTCTCCCGGGTATTTGTTATTCTATATATAAATCACCCCGAACCCCTCGATTAGATTCCAGTCTGTAACTCACTCCCGGGTATCTGTCATTCCATATATAAACCACCCCAAACCCCTCGATTAGATTCCAGTCTGTAACTCACTCCCGGGTATCTGTTATTCTATATATAAACCACCCTGAACCACTCGATTAGATTCCAGTCTGTAACTCACTCCCGGGTATCTGTTATTCTAAAACCACCCCGAACCCCTCGATTAGATTCCAGGCTCTAACTCACTCACGGGTATCTGTTATTCTATATATAAACCACCCTGAACCCCTTGATTAGATTCCAGTCTGTAACTCACTCCCAGGTATCTGTGATTCTAAAAAAAACACCCCGAACCCCTCGATTAGATTCCAGTCTGCAACTCACTCCCGGGTATCTGCTGTTCTATATATAAACCACCCCGAATCCCTCGTTTAGATTCCAGTCTGCAACTCACTCCCGGGTATCTGCTGTTCTATATAAAAACCACCCCAAACCCCTCGATTAGATTCCAGTCTGTAACTCATTCCCGGGTATCTGTTTTTCTATATATAAACCACTCCGAACCCCTCGATTAGATTCCAATCTGTAACTCACTCCTGGGTATCTGTTATTCTATATATAAACCACCCTGAACCGCTCGATTAGACTCCAGTCTGTAACTCACTCCCGGGTATCTGTTATTCTCTATATAAACCACCCCAAACCCCTCGATTAGATTCCAGTCTGTAACTCACTCCCGGGTATCTGTTATTCGATATATAAACCACCCCGAACCCTTCGATTAGATTCCAGTCTGTAACTCACTCCCGGGTATCTGTGATTCTATATATAAACCACCCCGAAACCCTCGATTAGATTCCAGTCTGTAACTCACCCCTGGGTATCTGTTATTCTATATATAAACCACCCCGAACTCCTCGATTAGATTCCAGTCTGTAACTCACTCCCGGGTATCTGTTATTCTGTAGAGAAACCACCCTGAACCCCTCGATTAGATTCCAGTCTGTAACTCACTCCCGGGTATCCGTTATTCCATATATAAACCACCCCGAGCCCCTCGACTAGATTCCAGTCTGTAACACACTCCCGGGTATCTGTTATTCTATATATAAACCACCCCAAACCCCTCGATTGGATTCCAGTCTGTAACTCACTCCCGGGTATCTGTTATTCTATATATAAACCACCCTGAACCCCTCGATTAGATTCCAGTCTGTAACTCACTCCCGGGTATCCGTTATTCTGTATATAAACCACCCTGAACCCCTCGATTAGATTCCAGTCTGTAACTCACTCCCGGGTATCTGTTATTCTATATATAAACCACCCTGAACCCCTCGATTAGATTCCAGTCTGTAACTCACTCCCGGGAATCTGTTATTCCATATATAAACCACCCCGAACCCCTCGACTAGATTCCAGTCTGTAACACACTCCAGGGTATCTGTTATTCTATATATAAACCACCCTGAACCCCTCGATTAGATTCCAGTCTGTAACTCACACCCGAGTATCTGTTATTCTATATATAAACCACCCTGAACCCCTCGATTAGATTCTAGTCTGTAACTCACTCCCGGGTATCTGTTATTCTGTATATAAACCACCCTGAACCCCTCGATTAGAATCCAGTCTGTAACTCACTCCCGGGTATCTGTCATTCTGTATATAAACCACCCTGAACCCCTCGATTAGATTCCAGTCTGTAACTCACTCCCGGGTATCTGTTATTCTGTAGAGGAACCACCCCGAACCCCTCGATTAGATTCCAGTCTGTAACTCACTCCCGAGAATCTGTTATTCTATATCAAACCACCCCAAACCCCTCGATTAGATTCCAGTCTGTAACTCACTCCCGGGTATCTGTTATTCTATACATAAACCACCCCGAACCCCTCGATTAGATTCCAGTCTGTAACTCACTCCCGGGAATCTGTTATTCTGTATATAAACCACCCCGAACCCCTCGATTAGCTTCCAGTCTGTCACTCACTCCCGGGTATCTGCTGTTCTATATATAAACCACCCTGAACCCCTCGATTAGATTCCAGTCTGTAACTCACTCCCGGGTATCTGTTATTCTGTATATAAACCACACCGAACCCCTCGATTAGATTCCAGTCTGTAACTCACTCCCGGGTATCTGTTATTCTGTATATAAACCACCCCGAACCCCTCGATTAGATTCCAGTCTGTAACTCACTCCCGGGTATCTGTTATTCTGTATATAAATCACCCCGAACTCCTCGATTAGATTCCAGTCTGTAACTGACTCCCGGATATCTGTTATTCTATATATAAACCACAATGAACCCCTCGATTAGATTCCAGTCTGTAAATCACTCCCGGGTATCTGTTATTCTATATATAAACCACCCCGACCCCTCGATTAGATTCCAGTCTGTAACTCACTCCCGGGTATCTGTTATTCTATATATAAACCATCCCGAACCCCTCGATTAGATTCCAGTCTGTAACTCACTCCCGGGTATCTGTTATTCTGTATATAAACCACCCCAACCCCGCGATTAGATTCCAGTCTGTAACTCACTCCCGGGTATCTGTTATTCTCTATATAGACCACCCCGTACCCCTCGATTAGATTCCAGTCTGTAACTCACTCCCAGGTTTCTGTTATTCTATATATAAACCACCCTGAACCCCTCGATTAGATTCCAGTCTGTAACTCACTCCCGGGTATCTGTTATTCTATATATAAACCACCCCGAGCCCCTCGATTAGATTCCAGTCTGTAACTCACTCCTGGGTATCTGTTATTCTATATATAAACCACCCTGAACACCTCGATTAGATTCCAGTCTGTAACTCACTCCCGGGCATCTGTTGTATATATAAACCACCCCGAACCCCTCGATTAGATACCAGTCTGTAACTCACTCCCGGGTATCTGTTACTCTATATATAAACCACCCCGAACCCCTCGATTAGATTCCAGTCTGTAACTCACTCCTGGGTATCTGTTATTCTATATATAAACCACCCTGAACCCCTCGATTAGATTCCAGTCTGTAACTCACTCCCGGGTATCAGTTATTCTACATATAAACCAACCCGAACCCCTCGATTAGATTCCAGTCAGTAACTGAATCCCGGGTATCTGTTATTCTACATATAAACCACCCCGACCCCTCGATTAGATTCCAGTCTGTAACTCACTCCCGGGTATCTGTTATTCTATATATAAACCATCCCGAACCCCTCGATTAGATTCCAGTCTGTAACTCACTCCCGGGTATCTGTTATTCTGTATATAAACCACCCCAACCCCGCGATTAGATTCCAGTCTGTAACTCACTCCCGGGTATCTGTTATTCTCTATATAGACCACCCCGTACCCCTCGATTAGATTCCAGTCTGTAACTCACTACCAGGTTTCTGTTATTCTATATATAAACCACCCTGAACCCCTCGATTAGATTCCAGTCTGTAACTCACTCCCGGGTATCTGTTATTCTATATATAAACCACCCCGAGCCCCTCGATTAGATTCCAGTCTGTAACTCACTCCTGGGTATCTGTTATTCTATATATAAACCACCCTGAACACCTCGATTAGATTCCAGTCTGTAACTCACTCCCGGGCATCTGTTGTATATATAAACCACCCCGAACCCCTCGATTAGATACCAGTCTGTAACTCACTCCCGGGTATCTGTTACTCTATATATAAACCACCCCGAACCCCTCGATTAGATTCCAGTCTGTAACTCACTCCTGGGTATCTGTTATTCTATATATAAACCACCCTGAACCCCTCGATTAGATTCCAGTCTGTAACTCACTCCCGGGTATCAGTTATTCTACATATAAACCAACCCGAACCCCTCGATTAGATTCCAGTCAGTAACTGAATCCCGGGTATCTGTTATTCTATATATAAACCACCCCGAACCCCTCGATTAGATTCCAGTCAGTAACTCACTCCCGGGTATCTGTTATTCTATATATAAACCACCCCGAACCCCTCGATTAGATTCCAGTCTGTAACTCACTCCCGGGTATCTGTTATTCTGTATATAAACCAGCCCGAAGCCCTTGATTAGATTCCAGTCTGTAACTCACTCCCGGGTATCTGTTGTTCTATATATAAAGAACCCCGAACCCCTCGATTAGATTCCAGTCTGTAACTCAATCCCGGGTATCAGCTATTCTGTATATAAACCACCCCGAACCCCTCGATTAGATTCCAGTCTGTAACTCACTCCCGGGTATCTGTTATTCTGTATATAAACCACCCCGAACCCCTCGATTAGATTCCAGTCTGTAACCCACTCCCGGGTATCTGCAGTTCTATATATAAACAACCCCGAACCCCTCGATTAGATTCCAGTCTGTAACTCACTCCCGGGTATCAGCAATTCTGTACATAAACCACCCCGAACCCCTCGATTAGATTCCAGTCTGTAACTCACTCCCGGGTATCTGTTATTCTATATATAAACCACCCTGAACCCCTCGATTAGATTCCAGTCTGTAACTCACTCCCGGGTATCTGTAATTCTGTATATAAACCACCCCGAACCCCTCGATTAGATTCCAGTCTGTAACTCACTCCCGGGTATTTGTTATTCTATATATAAACCACCCCGAACCCCTCGATTAGATTCCAGTCTGTAACTCACTCCCGGGTATCTGTTATTCTCTATATAAACCACCCCGTACCCCTCGATTAGATTCCAGTCTGTAACTCACTCCCGGGTATCTGTTATTCTAAAACCACCCCGAACCCCTCGATGAGATTCCAGTCTGTAACTCACTCCCGGGTATCTGTCATTCTGTATATAAACCACCCTGAACCCCTCGATTAGATTCCAGTCTGTAACTCACTCCCGGGTATCTGTTATTCTGTAGAGGAACCACCCCGAACCCCTCGATTAGATTCCAGTCTGTAACTCACTCCCGAGAATCTGTTATTCTATATCAAACCACCCCAAACCCCTCGATTAGATTCCAGTCTGTAACTCACTCCCGGGTATCTGTTATTCTATAAATAAACCACCCCGAACCCCTCGATTAGATTCCAGTCTGTAACTCACTCCCGGGAATCTGTTATTCTGTATATAAACCACCCCGAACCCCTCGATTAGATTCCAGTCTGTCACTCACTCCCGGGTATCTGCTGTTTTATATATAAACCACCCTGAACCCCTCGATTAGATTCCAGTCTGTAACTCACTCCTGGGTATCTGTTATTCTGTATATAAACCACCCCGAACCCCTCGATTAGATTCCAGTCTGTAACTCACTCCCGGGTATCTGTTATTCTGTATATAAATCACCCCGAACCCCTCGATTAGATTCCAGTCTGTAACTCACTCCCGGATATCTGTTATTCTATATATAAACCACACTGAACCCCTCGATTAGATTCCAGTCTGTAACTCACTCCCGGGTATCTGTTATTCTATATATAAACCACCCCGACCCCTCGATTAGATTCCAGTCTGTAACTCACTCCCGGGTATCTGTTATTCTATATATAAACCATCCCGAACCCCTCGATTAGATTCCAGTCTGTAACTCACTCCCGGGTATCTGTTATTCTGTATATAAACCACCCCTAACCCCGCGATTAGATTCCAGTCTGTAACTCACTCCCGGGTATCTGTTATTCTCTATATAGACCACCCCGTACCCCTCGATTAGATTCCAGTCTGTAACTCACTCCCAGGTTTCTGTTATTCTATATATAAACCACCCTGAACCCCTCGATTAGATTCCAGTCTGTAACTCACTCCCGGGTATCTGTTATTCTATATATAAACCACCCCGAGCCCCTCGATTAGATTCCAGTCTGTAACTCACTCCTGGGTATCTGTTATTCTATATCTAAACCACCCTGAACACCTCGATTAGATTCCAGTCTGTAACTCACTCCCGGGCATCTGTTGTATATATAAACCACCCCGAACCCCTCGATTAGATACCAGTCTGTAACTCACTCCCGGGTATCTGTTACTCTATATATAAACCACCCCGAACCCCTCGATTAGATTCCAGTCTGTAACTCACTCCTGGGTATCTGTTATTCTATATATAAACCACCCTGAACCCCTCGACTAGATTCCAGTCTGTAACTCACTCCCGGGTATCTGTTATTCTACATATAAACCAACCCAAACCCCTCGATTAGATTCCAGTCAGTAACTGAATCCCGGGTATCTGTTATTCTATATATAAACCACCCCGAACCCCTCGATTAGATTCCAGTCAGTAACTCACTCCCGGGTATCTGTTATTCTATATATAAACCACCCCGAACCCCTCGATTAGATTCCAGTCTGTAACTCACTCCCGGGTATCTGTTATTCTGTATATAAACCACCCCGAACCCCTCGATTAGATTCCAGTCTGTAACTCACTCCCGGGTATCTGTTGTTCTATATATAAAGAACCCCGAACCCCTCGATTAGATTCCAGTCTGTAACTCACTCCCGGGTATCAGCTATTCTGTGTATAAACCACCCCGAACCCCTCGATTAGATTCCAGTCTGTAACTCACTCCCGGGTATCTGTTATTCTGTATATAAACCACCCCGAACCCCTCGATTAGATTCCAGTCTGTAACCCACTCCCGGGTATCTGCAGTTCTATATATAAACAACCCCGAACCCCTCGATTAGATTCCAGTCTGTAACTCACTCCCGGGTATCAGCAATTCTGTACATAAACCACCCCGAACCCCTCGATTAGATTCCAGTCTGTAACTCACTCCCGGGTATCTGTTATTCTATATATAAACCACCCTGAACCCCTCGATTAGATTCCAGTCTGTAACTCACTCCCGGGTATCTGTAATTCTGTATATAAACCACACCGAACCCCTCGATTAGATTCCAGTCTGTAACTCTCTCCCGGGTATTTGTTATTCTATATATAAATCACCCCGAACCCCTCGATTAGATTCCAGTCTGTAACTCACTCCCGGGTATCTGTCATTCTATATATAAACCACCCCGAACCCCTCGATTAGATTCCAGTCTGTAACTCAATCCCGGGTATTTGTTATTCTATATATAAACCACCCCGAACCCCTCGATTAGATTCCAGTCTGTAACTCACTCCCGGGTATCTGTTATTCTCTATATAAACCACCCCGTACCCCTCGATTAGATTCCAGTCTGTAACTCACTCCCGGGTATCTGTTATTCTAAAACCACCCCGAACCCCTCGATGAGATTCCAGTCTGTAACTCACTCCCGGGTATTTGTCATTCTGTATATAAACCACCCTGAACCCCTCGATTAGATTCCAGTCTGTAACTCACTCCCGGGTATCTGTTATTCTGTAGAGGAACCACCCCGAACCCCTCGATTAGATTCCAGTCTGTAACTCACTCCCGAGAATCTGTTATTCGATATCAAACCACCCCAAACCCCTCGATTAGATTCCAGTCTGTAACTCACTCCCGGGTATCTGTTATTCTATAAATAAACCACCCCGAACCCCTCGATTAGATTCCAGTCTGTAACTCACTCCCGGGAATCTGTTATTCTGTATATAAACCACCCCGAACCCCTCGATTAGATTCCAGTCTGTCACTCACTCCCGGGTATCTGCTGTTCTATATATAAACCACCCTGAACCCCTCGATTAGATTCCAGTCTGTAACTCACTCCCGGGTATCTGTTATTCTGTATATAAACCACACCGAACCCCTCGATTAGATTCCAGTCTGTAACTCACTCCCGGGTATCTGTTATTCTGTATATAAATCACCCCGAACCCCTCGATTAGATTCCAGTCTGTAACTCACTCCCGGATATCTGTTATTCTATATATAAACCACACTGAACCCCTCGATTAGATTCCAGTCTGTAACTCACTCCCGGGTATCTGTTATTCTATATATAAACCACCCCGACCCCTCGATTAGATTCCAGTCTGTAACTCACTCCCGGGTATCTGTTATTCTATATATAAACCATCCCGAACCCCTCGATTAGATTCCAGTCTGTAACTCACTCCCGGGTATCTGTTATTCTGTATATAAACCACCGCTAACCCCGCGATTAGATTCCAGTCTGTAACTCACTCCCGGGTATCTGTTATTCTCTATATAGACCACCCCGTACCCCTCGATTAGATTCCAGTCTGTAACTCACTCCCAGGTTTCTGTTATTCTATATATAAACCACCCTGAACCCCTCGATTAGATTCCAGTCTGTAACTCACTCCCGGGTATCTGTTATTCTATATATAAACCACCCCGAGCCCCTCGATTAGATTCCAGTCTGTAACTCACTCCTGGGTATCCGTTATTCTAGATATAAACCACCCCGAACCCCTCGATTAGATACCAGTCTGTAACTCACTCCCGGGTATCTGTTACTCTATATATAAACCACCCCGAACCCCTCGATTAGATTCCAGTCTGTGACTCACTCCTGGGTATCTGTTATTCTATATATAAACCACCCTGAACCCCTCGATTAGATTCCAGTCTGTAACTCACTCCCGGGTATCTGTTATTCTACATATAAACCAACCCAAACCCCTCGATTAGATTCCAGTCAGTAACTGAATCCCGGGTATCTGTTATTCTATATATAAACCACCCCGAACCCCTCGATTAGATTCCAGTCAGTAACTCACTCCCGGGTATCTGTTATTCTATATATAAACCACCCCGAACCCCTCGATTAGATTCCAGTCTGTAACTCACTCCCGGGTATCTGTTATTCTGTATATAAACCACCCCGAACCCCTCGATTAGATTCCAGTCTGTAACTCACTCCCGGGTATCTGTTGTTCTATATATAAAGAACCCCGAACCCCTCGATTAGATTCCAGTCTGTAACTCACTCCCGGGTATCAGCTATTCTGTATATAAACCACCCCGAACCCCTCGATTAGATTCCAGTCTGTAACTCACTCCCGGGTATCTGTTATTCTGTATATAAACCACCCCGAACCCCTCGATTAGATTCCAGTCTGTAACCCACTCCCGGGTATCTGCAGTTCTATATATAAACAACCCCGAACCCCTCGATTAGATTCCAGTCTGTAACTCACTCCCGGGTATCAGCAATTCTGTACATAAACCACCCCGAACCCCTCGATTAGATTCCAGTCTGTAACTCACTCCCGGGTATCTGTTATTCTATATATAAACCACCCTGAACCCCTCGATTAGATTCCAGTCTGTAACTCACTCCCGGGTATCTGTAATTCTGTATATAAACCACACCGAACCCCTCGATTAGATTCCAGTCGGTAACTCTCTCCCGGGTATTTGTTATTCTATATATAAATCACCCCGAACCCCTCGATTAGATTCCAGTCTGTAACTCACTCCCGGGTATTTGTCATTCTATATATAAACCACCCCGAACCCCTCGATTAGATTCCAGTCTGTAACTCACTCCCGGGTATTTGTTATTCTATATATAAACCACCCCGAACCCCTCGATTAGATTCCAGTCTGTAACTCACTCCCGGGTATCTGTTATTCTCTATATAAACCACCCCGTACCCCTCGATTAGATTCCAGTCTGTAACTCACTCCCGGGTATCTGTTATTCTAAAACCACCCCGAACCCCTCGATGAGATTCCAGTCTGTAACTCACTCCCGGGTATCTGTTATTCTGTATATAAACCATCCTGAACCCCTTGATTAGATTCCAGTCTGTGACTCACTCCCAGGTATCTGTTATTCTTTATATAAAACACCCCGAACCCCTCGATTAGATTCCAGTCTGTAACTCAATCCCGGGTATTTGTTATTCTATATATAAACCACCCCGAACCCCTCGATTAGATTCCAGTCTGTAACTCACTCCCGGGTATCTGTTATTCTCTATATAAACCACCCCGTACCCCTCGATTAGATTCCAGTCTGTAACTCACTCCCGGGTATCTGTTATTCTAAAACCACCCCGAACCCCTCGATGAGATTCCAGTCTGTAACTCACTCCCGGGTATTTGTCATTCTGTATATAAACCACCCTGAACCCCTCGATTAGATTCCAGTCTGTAACTCACTCCCGGGTATCTGTTATTCTGTAGAGGAACCACCCCGAACCCCTCGATTAGATTCCAGTCTGTAACTCACTCCCGAGAATCTGTTATTCGATATCAAACCACCCCAAACCCCTCGATTAGATTCCAGTCTGTAACTCACTCCCGGGTATCTGTTATTCTATAAATAAACCACCCCGAACCCCTCGATTAGATTCCAGTCTGTAACTCACTCCCGGGAATCTGTTATTCTGTATATAAACCACCCCGAACCCCTCGATTAGATTCCAGTCTGTCACTCACTCCCGGGTATCTGCTGTTCTATATATAAACCACCCTGAACCCCTCGATTAGATTCCAGTCTGTAACTCACTCCCGGGTATCTGTTATTCTGTATATAAACCACACCGAACCCCTCGATTAGATTCCAGTCTGTAACTCACTCCCGGGTATCTGTTATTCTGTATATAAATCACCCCGAACCCCTCGATTAGATTCCAGTCTGTAACTCACTCCCGGATATCTGTTATTCTATATATAAACCACACTGAACCCCTCGATTAGATTCCAGTCTGTAACTCACTCCCGGGTATCTGTTATTCTATATATAAACCACCCCGACCCCTCGATTAGATTCCAGTCTGTAACTCACTCCCGGGTATCTGTTATTCTATATATAAACCATCCCGAACCCCTCGATTAGATTCCAGTCTGTAACTCACTCCCGGGTATCTGTTATTCTGTATATAAACCACCGCTAACCCCGCGATTAGATTCCAGTCTGTAACTCACTCCCGGGTATCTGTTATTCTCTATATAGACCACCCCGTACCCCTCGATTAGATTCCAGTCTGTAACTCACTCCCAGGTTTCTGTTATTCTATATATAAACCACCCTGAACCCCTCGATTAGATTCCAGTCTGTAACTCACTCCCGGGTATCTGTTATTCTATATATAAACCACCCCGAGCCCCTCGATTAGATTCCAGTCTGTAACTCACTCCTGGGTATCCGTTATTCTAGATATAAACCACCCTGAACACCTCGATTAGATTCCAGTCTGTAACTCACTCCCGGGCATCTGTTGTATATATAAACCACCCCGAACCCCTCGATTAGATACCAGTCTGTAACTCACTCCCGGGTATCTGTTACTCTATATATAAACCACCCCGAACCCCTCGATTAGATTCCAGTCTGTGACTCACTCCTGGGTATCTGTTATTCTATATATAAACCACCCTGAACCCCTCGATTAGATTCCAGTCTGTAACTCACTCCCGGGTATCTGTTATTCTACATATAAACCAACCCAAACCCCTCGATTAGATTCCAGTCAGTAACTGAATCCCGGGTATCTGTTATTCTATATATAAACCACCCCGAACCCCTCGATTAGATTCCAGTCAGTAACTCACTCCCGGGTATCTGTTATTCTATATATAAACCACCCCGAACCCCTCGATTAGATTCCAGTCTGTAACTCACTCCCGGGTATCTGTTATTCTGTATATAAACCACCCCGAACCCCTCGATTAGATTCCAGTCTGTAACTCACTCCCGGGTATCTGTTGTTCTATATATAAAGAACCCCGAACCCCTCGATTAGATTCCAGTCTGTAACTCACTCCCGGGTATCAGCTATTCTGTATATAAACCACCCCGAACCCCTCGATTAGATTCCAGTCTGTAACTCACTCCCGGGTATCTGTTATTCTGTATATAAACCACCCCGAACCCCTCGATTAGATTCCAGTCTGTAACCCACTCCCGGGTATCTGCAGTTCTATATATAAACAACCCCGAACCCCTCGATTAGATTCCAGTCTGTAACTCACTCCCGGGTATCAGCAATTCTGTACATAAACCACCCCGAACCCCTCGATTAGATTCCAGTCTGTAACTCACTCCCGGGTATCTGTTATTCTATATATAAACCACCCTGAACCCCTCGATTAGATTCCAGTCTGTAACTCACTCCCGGGTATCTGTAATTCTGTATATAAACCACACCGAACCCCTCGATTAGATTCCAGTCGGTAACTCTCTCCCGGGTATTTGTTATTCTATATATAAATCACCCCGAACCCCTCGATTAGATTCCAGTCTGTAACTCACTCCCGGGTATTTGTCATTCTATATATAAACCACCCCGAACCCCTCGATTAGATTCCAGTCTGTAACTCACTCCCGGGTATTTGTTATTCTATATATAAACCACCCCGAACCCCTCGATTAGATTCCAGTCTGTAACTCACTCCCGGGTATCTGTTATTCTCTATATAAACCACCCCGTACCCCTCGATTAGATTCCAGTCTGTAACTCACTCCCGGGTATCTGTTATTCTAAAACCACCCCGAACCCCTCGATGAGATTCCAGTCTGTAACTCACTCCCGGGTATCTGTTATTCTGTATATAAACCATCCTGAACCCCTTGATTAGATTCCAGTCTGTGACTCACTCCCAGGTATCTGTTATTCTTTATATAAAACACCCCGAACCCCTCGATGAGATTCCAGTCTGCAACTCACTCCCGGGTATCTGCTGTTCTATATAAAAACCACCCCAAACCCCTCGATTAGATTCCAGTCTGTAACTCGCTCCTGGGTATCTGTTATTCTGTATATAAACCACCCTGAACACCTCGATTAGATTCCAGTCTGTAACTCACTCCCGGGTATCTGTTATTCTATATATAAACTACCCCGAACCCCTTGATTAGATTCCAGTCTGTAACTCACTCCCGGGTATCCGTTATTCTGTATATAAACCACCCTGAACCCCTCGATTAGATTCCAGACTGTAACTCACTCCCGGGTATCTGTTATTCTATATATAAACCACCCCGAACCCCTCGATTAGATTCCAGTCTGTAACTCACTCCCGGGAATCTGTTATTCTGTATATAAACCACCCCGAACCCCTCGATTAGATTCCAGTCTGTCACTCACTCCCGGGTATCTGCTGTTCTATATATAAACCACCCTGAACCCCTCGATTAGATTCCAGTCTGTAACTCACTCCCGGGTATCTGTTATTCTGTATATAAACCACCCCGAACCCCTCGATTAGATTCCAGTCTGTAACTCACTCCCGGGTATCTGTTATTCTGTATATAAACAACCCCGAACCCCTCGATTACATTCCAGTCTGTAACTCACTCCCGGGTATCTGTTATTCTGTATATAAACCACCCCGAACCCCTCGATTAGATTCCAGTCTGTAACTCACTCCCGGATATCTGTTATTCTATATATAAACCACCCTGAACCCCTCGATTAGATTCCAGTCTGTAACTCACTCCCGGGTATCTGTTATTCTATATATAAACCACCCTGAACCCCTCGATTAGATTCCAGTCTGTAACTCACTCCTGGTATCTGTTATTCTATATATAAACCACCCCGAACCCCTCGATTAGATTCCAGTCTGTAACTCACTCCCGGGTATCTGTTATTCTATATATAAACCACCCCAAACCCCTCGATTAGATTCCAGTCTGTAACTCACTCCCGGGTATCTGTTATTCTGTATATAAACCACCCCTAACCCCTCGATTAGATTCCAGTCTGTAACTCACTCCCGGGTATCTGTTATTCTCTATATAGACCACCCCGTACCCCTCGATTAGATTCCAGTCTGTAACTCACTCCCAGGTTTCTGTTATTCTATATATAAACCACCCTGAGCTCTCGATTAGATTCCAGTCTGTAACTCACTCCCGGGTATCTGTTATTCTATATATAAACCACCCTGAACCCCTCGATTAGATTCCAGTCTGTAACTCACTCCCGGGTATCAGCTATTCTGTATATAAACCACCCCGAACCCCTCGAATAGATTCCAGTCTGTAACTCACTCCCGGGTATCTGCTGTTCTATATATAAACAACCACGAACCCCTCGATTCGATTCCAGTCTGTAACTCACTCCCGGGTATCAGCAATTCTGTATATAAACCACCCCGAAACCCTCGATTAGATTCCTGTCTGTAACTCACTCCCGAGTATCTGTTATTCTGTATATAAACCACCCCGAACCCCTCGATTAGATTCCAGTCTGTAACTCACTCCCGGGTATCTGCTGTTCTATATATAAACAACCCCGAACCCCTCGATTAGATTCCAGTCTGTAACTCACTCCCGGGTATCAGCTATTCTGTATATAAACCACCCCGAATCCCTCGATTAGATTCCAGTCTGTAACTCACTCCCGGGTATCTGTTATTCTATATATAAACCACCCTGAACCCCTCGATTAGATTCCAGTCTGTAACTCACTCCCGGGTATCTGTAATTCTGTATATAAACCACACCGAACCCCTCGATTAGATTCCAGTCTGTAACTCTCTCCCGGGTATTTGTTATTCTATCTATAAATCACCCCGAACCCCTCGATTAGATTGCAGTCTGTAACTCACTCCCGGGTATCTGTCATTCTATATATAAACCACCCCGAACCCCTCGATTAGATTCCAGTCTGTAACTCACCCCCGGGTATTTGTTATTCTATACATAAACCACCCCGAACCCCTCGATTAGATTCAAGTCTGTAACTCACTCCCGGGTATCTGTTATTCTCTATATAAACCACCCCGTACCCCTCGATTAGATTCCAGTCTGTAACTCACTCCCGGGTATCTGTTATTCTATATATAAACCACACCGAACCCCTCGATTAGATTCCAGTCTGTAACTCACTCCCGGGTATCTGTTATTCTAAAACCACCCCGAACCCCTCGATTAGATTCCAGTCTGTAACTCACTCCCGGGTATCTGTTATTCTATATATAAACCACCCTGAACCCCTCGATTAGATTCCAGTCTGTAACTCACTCCCGGGTATCTGTTATTCTGTATATAAACCACCCCGAACCCCTCGATTAGATTCCAGTCTGTAACTCACTCCCGGGTATCTGTTATTCTATATATAAACCACCCCGAACCCCTCGATTAGATTCCAGTCTGTAACTCACTCCCGGGTGTCTGCTGTTCTATATATAAACCACCCCGAACCCCTCGATTAGAATCCAGTCTGTCACTCACTCCCGGGTATCTGCTGTTCTATATATAAACCACCCTGAACCCCTCGATTAGATTCCAGTCTGTAACTCACTCCCGGGTATCTGTTATTCTGTATATAAACCACACCGAACCCCTCGATTAGATTCCAGTCTGTAACTCAATCCCGGGTATCTGTTATTCTGTATATAAACCACCCCGAACCCCTCGATTAGATTCCAGTCTGTAACTCACTCCCGGGTATCTGTTATTCTGTATATAAATGACCCCGAACCCCTCGATTAGATTCCAGTCTGTAACTCACTCCCGGATATCTGTTATTCTATATATAAACCACACTGAACCCCTCGATTAGATTCCAGTCTGTAACTCACTCCCGGGTATCTGTTATTCTATATATAAACCACCCTGAACCCCTTGATTAGATTCCAGTCTGTAACTCACTCCCGGGTATCTGTTATTCTATATATAAACCACCCTGAACCCCTCGATTAGATTCCAGTCTGTAACTCACTCCCGGGTATCTGTAATTCTATATATAAACCACCCCGAACCCCTCGATTAGATTCCAGTCTGTAACTCACTCCCGGGTATCTGTTATTCTATATATAAACCATCCCGAACCCCTCGATTAGATTCCAGTCTGTAACTCACTCCCGCGTATCTGTTATTCTCTATATAGACCACCCCGTACCCCTCGATTAGATTCCAGTCTGTAACTCACTCCCAGGTTTCTGTTATTCTATATATAAACCACCCTGAACCCCTCGATTAGATTCCAGTCTGTAACTCACTCCCGGGTATCTGTTATTCTATATATAAACCACCCTGAACCACTCGATTAGATTCCAGTCTGTAACTCACTCCCGGGTATCTGTTATTCTATATATAAACCACCCCGAACCCCTCGATTAGATTCCAGTCAGTAACTCACTCCCGGGTATCTGTTATTCTATATATAAACCACCCCAAACCCCTCGATTAGATTCCAGTCTGTAACTCACTCCCGGGTATCTGTTATTCTATATATAAACCACCCTGAACCACTCGATTAGATTCCAGTCTGTAACTCACACCCGGGTATCTGTTATTCTGTATATAAACCATCCCAAACCGCTCGATTAGATTCCAGTCTGTAACTCACTCCCGGGTATCTGTTATTCTGTATATAAACCACCCCGAACCCCTCGATTAGATTCCAGTCTGTAACTCACTCCCGGGTATCTGCTGTTCTATATATAAAGAACCCCGAACCCCTCGATTAGATTCCAGTCTGTAACTCACTCCCGGGTATCAGCTATTCTGTATATAAACCACCCCGAACCCCTCGATTAGATTCCAGTCTGTAACTCACTCCCGGGTATCTGTTATTCTGTATATAAACCACCCCAAACCCCTCGATTAGATTCCAGTCTGTAACCCACTCCCGGGTATCTGCAGTTCTATACATAAACAACCCCGAACCCCTCGATTAGATTCCAGTCTGTAACTCACTCCCGGGTATCAGCAATTCTGTATATAAACCACCCCGAACCCCTCGATTAGATTCCAGTCTGTAACTCACTCCCGGGTATCTGTTATTCTATATATAAACCACCCTGAACCCCTCGATTAGATTCCAGTCTGTAACTCACTCCCGGGTATCTGTAATTCTGTATATAAACCACACCGAACCCCTCGATTAGATTCCAGTCTGTAACTCTCTCCCGGGTATTTGTTATTCTATATATAAATCACCCCGACCCCCTCGATTAGATTCCAGTCTGTAACTCACTCCCGGGTATCTGTTATTCTATATATAAACCACCCCGAACCCATCGATTAGATTCCAGTCTGTAACTCACTCCCGGGTATCTGTTATTCTGTATATAAACCACCCCAAACCCCTCGATTAGATTCCAGTCTGTAACTCTCTCCCGGGTATTTGTTATTCTATATATAAATCACCCCGACCCCCTCGATTAGATTCCAGTCTGTAACTCACTCCCGGGTATCTGTTATTCTATATATAAACCACCCCGAACCCATCGATTAGATTCCAGTCTGTAACTCACTCCCGGGTATCTGTAATTCTGTATATAAACCACACCGAACCCCTCGATTAGATTCCAGTCTGTAACTCTCTCCCGGGTATTTGTTATTCTATATATAAATCACCCCGACCCCCTCGATTAGATTCCAGTCTGTAACTCACTCCCGGGTATCTGTTATTCTATATATAAACCACCCCGACCCCCTCGATTAGATTCCAGTCTGTAACTCACTCCCGGGTATCTGTTATTCTGTATATAAACCACCCCAAACCCCTCGATTAGATTCCAGTCTGTAACTCACTCCCGGGTATCTGTTATTCTATATATAAACCACCCCGAACCCATCGATTAGATTCCAGTCTGTAACTCACTCCCGGGTATTTGTTATTCTATATATAAACCACCCCGAACCCCTCGATTAGATTCCAGTCTGTAACTCACTCCCGGGTATCTGTTATTCTCTATATAAACCACCCCGTACCCCTCGATTAGATTCCAGTCTGTAACTCACTCCCGGGTATCTGTTATTCTAAAACCACCCCGAACCCCTCGATGAGATTCCAGTCTGTAACTCACTCCCGGGTATCTGTTATTCTATATCTAAACCATCCTGAACCCCTTGATTAGATTCCAGTCTGTAACTCACTCCCGGGTATCCGTTATTCTGTATATAAACCACCCTGAACCCCTCGATTAGATTCCAGTCTGTAACTCACTCCCGGGTCTCTGTTATTCTGTATATAAACCACCCCGAACCCCTCGATTAGATTCCAGTCTGTAACTCACGCCCGGGTATCTGTTATTCTGTATATAAACCACCCCAAACCCCTCGATTAGATTCCAGTCTGTAACTCACTCCCGGGTATTTGTTATTCTGTATATAAACCACCCCGAACCCCTCGATTAGATTCCAGTCTGTACCTCACTCCCGGATATCTGTTATTCTATATATAAACCACCCTGAACCCCTCGATTTGATTCCAGTCTGTAACTCACTCCCAGGTATCTGTTATTCTATATATAAACCACCCTGAACCCCTCGATTAGATTCCAGTCTGTAACTCACTCCCGGGTATCTGTTATTCTATATATAAACCACCCCGAACCCCTCGATTAGATTCCAGTCTGTAACTCACTCCCGGGTATCTGTTATTCTATATATAAACCACCCCGAACGCCTCGATTAGATTCCAGTCTGTAACTCACTCCCGGGTATCTGTTATTCTGTATATAAACCACCCCTAACCCCTCGATTAGATTCCAGTCTGTAACTCACTACCGGGTATCTGTTATTCTCTATATAGACCACCCCGTACCCCTCGATTAGATTCCAGTCTGTAACTCACTCCCAGGTTTCTGTTATTCTATATATAAACCACCCTGAGCCCTCGATTAGATTCCAGTCTGTAACTCACTCCCGGGTATCTGTTATTCTATATATAAACCACCCTGAACCCCTCGATTAGATTCCAGTCTGTAACTCACTCCCGGGTATCAGCTATTCTGTATATAAACCACCCCGAACCCCTCGATTAGATTCCAGTCTGTAACTCACTCCCGGGTATCTTCTGTTCTATATATAAACAACCACGAACCCCTCGATTCGATTCCAGTCTGTAACTCACTCCCGGGTATCAGCTATTCTGTATATAAACCACCCCGAACCCCTCGATTAGATTCCTGTCTGTAACTCACTCCCGGGTATCTGTTATTCTGTATATAAACCACCCCGAACCCCTCGATTAGATTCCAGTCTGTAACTCACTCCCGGGTATCTGCTGTTCTATATATAAACCACCCCGAACCCCTCGATTAGATTCCAGTCTGTAACTCACTCCCGGGTATCTGTTATTCTCTATATAAACCACCCCGTACCCCTCGATTAGATTCCAGTCTTATACTCACTCCCGGGTATCTGTTATTCTATATATAAACCACACCGAACCCCTCGATTAGATTCCAGTCTGTAACTCACTCCCGGGTATCTGTTATTCTAAAACCACCCCGAACCCCTCGATTAGATTCTAGTCTGTAACTCACTCCCGGGTATCTGTTATTCTATATATAAACCACCCTGAACCCCTCGATTAGATTCCAGTCTGTAACTCACTCCCGGGTATCTGTTATTCTGTATATAAACCACCCCGAACCCCTCGATTAGATTCCAGTCTGTAACTCACTCCCGGGTATCTGTTATTCTATATATAAACCACCCCGAACCCCTCGATTAGATTCCAGTCTGTAACTCACTCCCGGGTATCTGTTATTCTGTATATAAACCACCCCGAACCCCTCGATTAGATTCCAGTCTGTAACCCACTCCCGGGTATCTGCAGTTCTATATATAAACAACCCCGAACCCCTCGATTAGATTCCAGTCTGTAACTCACTCCCGGGTATCAGCAATTCTGTACATAAACCACCCCGAACCCCTCGATTAGATTCCAGTCTGTAACTCACTCCCGGGTATCTGTTATTCTATATATAAACCACCCTGAACCCCTCGATTAGATTCCAGTCTGTAACTCACTCCCGGGTATCTGTAATTCTGTATATAAACCACACCGAACCCCTCGATTAGATTCCAGTCTGTAACTCTCTCCCGGGTATTTGTTATTCTATATATAAATCACCCCGAACCCCTCGATTAGATTCCAGTCTGTAACTCACTCCCGGGTATCTGTCATTCTATATATAAACCACCCCGAACCCCTCGATTAGATTCCAGTCTGTAACTCAATCCCGGGTATTTGTTATTCTATATATAAACCACCCCGAACCCCTCGATTAGATTCCAGTCTGTAACTCACTCCCGGGTATCTGTTATTCTCTATATAAACCACCCCGTACCCCTCGATTAGATTCCAGTCTGTAACTCACTCCCGGGTATCTGTTATTCTAAAACCACCCCGAACCCCTCGATGAGATTCCAGTCTGTAACTCACTCCCGGGTATTTGTCATTCTGTATATAAACCACCCTGAACCCCTCGATTAGATTCCAGTCTGTAACTCACTCCCGGGTATCTGTTATTCTGTAGAGGAACCACCCCGAACCCCTCGATTAGATTCCAGTCTGTAACTCACTCCCGAGAATCTGTTATTCGATATCAAACCACCCCAAACCCCTCGATTAGATTCCAGTCTGTAACTCACTCCCGGGTATCTGTTATTCTATAAATAAACCACCCCGAACCCCTCGATTAGATTCCAGTCTGTAACTCACTCCCGGGAATCTGTTATTCTGTATATAAACCACCCCGAACCCCTCGATTAGATTCCAGTCTGTCACTCACTCCCGGGTATCTGCTGTTCTATATATAAACCACCCTGAACCCCTCGATTAGATTCCAGTCTGTAACTCACTCCCGGGTATCTGTTATTCTGTATATAAACCACACCGAACCCCTCGATTAGATTCCAGTCTGTAACTCACTCCCGGGTATCTGTTATTCTGTATATAAATCACCCCGAACCCCTCGATTAGATTCCAGTCTGTAACTCACTCCCGGATATCTGTTATTCTATATATAAACCACACTGAACCCCTCGATTAGATTCCAGTCTGTAACTCACTCCCGGGTATCTGTTATTCTATATATAAACCACCCCGACCCCTCGATTAGATTCCAGTCTGTAACTCACTCCCGGGTATCTGTTATTCTATATATAAACCATCCCGAACCCCTCGATTAGATTCCAGTCTGTAACTCACTCCCGGGTATCTGTTATTCTGTATATAAACCACCGCTAACCCCGCGATTAGATTCCAGTCTGTAACTCACTCCCGGGTATCTGTTATTCTCTATATAGACCACCCCGTACCCCTCGATTAGATTCCAGTCTGTAACTCACTCCCAGGTTTCTGTTATTCTATATATAAACCACCCTGAACCCCTCGATTAGATTCCAGTCTGTAACTCACTCCCGGGTATCTGTTATTCTATATATAAACCACCCCGAGCCCCTCGATTAGATTCCAGTCTGTAACTCACTCCTGGGTATCCGTTATTCTAGATATAAACCACCCTGAACACCTCGATTAGATTCCAGTCTGTAACTCACTCCCGGGCATCTGTTGTATATATAAACCACCCCGAACCCCTCGATTAGATACCAGTCTGTAACTCACTCCCGGGTATCTGTTACTCTATATATAAACCACCCCGAACCCCTCGATTAGATTCCAGTCTGTGACTCACTCCTGGGTATCTGTTATTCTATATATAAACCACCCTGAACCCCTCGATTAGATTCCAGTCTGTAACTCACTCCCGGGTATCTGTTATTCTACATATAAACCAACCCAAACCCCTCGATTAGATTCCAGTCAGTAACTGAATCCCGGGTATCTGTTATTCTATATATAAACCACCCCGAACCCCTCGATTAGATTCCAGTCAGTAACTCACTCCCGGGTATCTGTTATTCTATATATAAACCACCCCGAACCCCTCGATTAGATTCCAGTCTGTAACTCACTCCCGGGTATCTGTTATTCTGTATATAAACCACCCCGAACCCCTCGATTAGATTCCAGTCTGTAACTCACTCCCGGGTATCTGTTGTTCTATATATAAAGAACCCCGAACCCCTCGATTAGATTCCAGTCTGTAACTCACTCCCGGGTATCAGCTATTCTGTATATAAACCACCCCGAACCCCTCGATTAGATTCCAGTCTGTAACTCACTCCCGGGTATCTGTTATTCTGTATATAAACCACCCCGAACCCCTCGATTAGATTCCAGTCTGTAACCCACTCCCGGGTATCTGCAGTTCTATATATAAACAACACCGAACCCCTCGATTAGATTCCAGTCTGTAACTCACTCCCGGGTATCAGCAATTCTGTACATAAACCACCCCGAACCCCTCGATTAGATTCCAGTCTGTAACTCACTCCCGGGTATCTGTTATTCTATATATAAACCACCCTGAACCCCTCGATTAGATTCCAGTCTGTAACTCACTCCCGGGTATCTGTAATTCTGTATATAAACCACACCGAACCCCTCGATTAGATTCCAGTCGGTAACTCTCTCCCGGGTATTTGTTATTCTATATATAAATCACCCCGAACCCCTCGATTAGATTCCAGTCTGTAACTCACTCCCGGGTATTTGTCATTCTATATATAAACCACCCCGAACCCCTCGATTAGATTCCAGTCTGTAACTCACTCCCGGGTATTTGTTATTCTATATATAAACCACCCCGAACCCCTCGATTAGATTCCAGTCTGTAACTCACTCCCGGGTATCTGTTATTCTCTATATAAACCACCCCGTACCCCTCGATTAGATTCCAGTCTGTAACTCACTCCCGGGTATCTGTTATTCTAAAACCACCCCGAACCCCTCGATGAGATTCCAGTCTGTAACTCACTCCCGGGTATCTGTTATTCTGTATATAAACCATCCTGAACCCCTTGATTAGATTCCAGTCTGTGACTCACTCCCAGGTATCTGTTATTCTTTATATAAAACACCCCGAACCCCTCGATTAGATTCCAGTCTGTAACTCAATCCCGGGTATTTGTTATTCTATATATAAACCACCCCGAACCCCTCGATTAGATTCCAGTCTGTAACTCACTCCCGGGTATCTGTTATTCTCTATATAAACCACCCCGTACCCCTCGATTAGATTCCAGTCTGTAACTCACTCCCGGGTATCTGTTATTCTAAAACCACCCCGAACCCCTCGATGAGATTCCAGTCTGTAACTCACTCCCGGGTATTTGTCATTCTGTATATAAACCACCCTGAACCCCTCGATTAGATTCCAGTCTGTAACTCACTCCCGGGTATCTGTTATTCTGTAGAGGAACCACCCCGAACCCCTCGATTAGATTCCAGTCTGTAACTCACTCCCGAGAATCTGTTATTCGATATCAAACCACCCCAAACCCCTCGATTAGATTCCAGTCTGTAACTCACTCCCGGGTATCTGTTATTCTATAAATAAACCACCCCGAACCCCTCGATTAGATTCCAGTCTGTAACTCACTCCCGGGAATCTGTTATTCTGTATATAAACCACCCCGAACCCCTCGATTAGATTCCAGTCTGTCACTCACTCCCGGGTATCTGCTGTTCTATATATAAACCACCCTGAACCCCTCGATTAGATTCCAGTCTGTAACTCACTCCCGGGTATCTGTTATTCTGTATATAAACCACACCGAACCCCTCGATTAGATTCCAGTCTGTAACTCACTCCCGGGTATCTGTTATTCTGTATATAAATCACCCCGAACCCCTCGATTAGATTCCAGTCTGTAACTCACTCCCGGATATCTGTTATTCTATATATAAACCACACTGAACCCCTCGATTAGATTCCAGTCTGTAACTCACTCCCGGGTATCTGTTATTCTATATATAAACCACCCCGACCCCTCGATTAGATTCCAGTCTGTAACTCACTCCCGGGTATCTGTTATTCTATATATAAACCATCCCGAACCCCTCGATTAGATTCCAGTCTGTAACTCACTCCCGGGTATCTGTTATTCTGTATATAAACCACCGCTAACCCCGCGATTAGATTCCAGTCTGTAACTCACTCCCGGGTATCTGTTATTCTCTATATAGACCACCCCGTACCCCTCGATTAGATTCCAGTCTGTAACTCACTCCCAGGTTTCTGTTATTCTATATATAAACCACCCTGAACCCCTCGATTAGATTCCAGTCTGTAACTCACTCCCGGGTATCTGTTATTCTATATATAAACCACCCCGAGCCCCTCGATTAGATTCCAGTCTGTAACTCACTCCTGGGTATCCGTTATTCTAGATATAAACCACCCTGAACACCTCGATTAGATTCCAGTCTGTAACTCACTCCCGGGCATCTGTTGTATATATAAACCACCCCGAACCCCTCGATTAGATACCAGTCTGTAACTCACTCCCGGGTATCTGTTACTCTATATATAAACCACCCCGAACCCCTCGATTAGATTCCAGTCTGTGACTCACTCCTGGGTATCTGTTATTCTATATATAAACCACCCTGAACCCCTCGATTAGATTCCAGTCTGTAACTCACTCCCGGGTATCTGTTATTCTACATATAAACCAACCCAAACCCCTCGATTAGATTCCAGTCAGTAACTGAATCCCGGGTATCTGTTATTCTATATATAAACCACCCCGAACCCCTCGATTAGATTCCAGTCAGTAACTCACTCCCGGGTATCTGTTATTCTATATATAAACCACCCCGAACCCCTCGATTAGATTCCAGTCTGTAACTCACTCCCGGGTATCTGTTATTCTGTATATAAACCACCCCGAACCCCTCGATTAGATTCCAGTCTGTAACTCACTCCCGGGTATCTGTTGTTCTATATATAAAGAACCCCGAACCCCTCGATTAGATTCCAGTCTGTAACTCACTCCCGGGTATCAGCTATTCTGTATATAAACCACCCCGAACCCCTCGATTAGATTCCAGTCTGTAACTCACTCCCGGGTATCTGTTATTCTGTATATAAACCACCCCGAACCCCTCGATTAGATTCCAGTCTGTAACCCACTCCCGGGTATCTGCAGTTCTATATATAAACAACCCCGAACCCCTCGATTAGATTCCAGTCTGTAACTCACTCCCGGGTATCAGCAATTCTGTACATAAACCACCCCGAACCCCTCGATTAGATTCCAGTCTGTAACTCACTCCCGGGTATCTGTTATTCTATATATAAACCACCCTGAACCCCTCGATTAGATTCCAGTCTGTAACTCACTCCCGGGTATCTGTAATTCTGTATATAAACCACACCGAACCCCTCGATTAGATTCCAGTCGGTAACTCTCTCCCGGGTATTTGTTATTCTATATATAAATCACCCCGAACCCCTCGATTAGATTCCAGTCTGTAACTCACTCCCGGGTATTTGTCATTCTATATATAAACCACCCCGAACCCCTCGATTAGATTCCAGTCTGTAACTCACTCCCGGGTATTTGTTATTCTATATATAAACCACCCCGAACCCCTCGATTAGATTCCAGTCTGTAACTCACTCCCGGGTATCTGTTATTCTCTATATAAACCACCCCGTACCCCTCGATTAGATTCCAGTCTGTAACTCACTCCCGGGTATCTGTTATTCTAAAACCACCCCGAACCCCTCGATGAGATTCCAGTCTGTAACTCACTCCCGGGTATCTGTTATTCTGTATATAAACCATCCTGAACCCCTTGATTAGATTCCAGTCTGTGACTCACTCCCAGGTATCTGTTATTCTTTATATAAAACACCCCGAACCCCTCGATGAGATTCCAGTCTGCAACTCACTCCCGGGTATCTGCTGTTCTATATAAAAACCACCCCAAACCCCTCGATTAGATTCCAGTCTGTAACTCGCTCCTGGGTATCTGTTATTCTGTATATAAACCACCCTGAACACCTCGATTAGATTCCAGTCTGTAACTCACTCCCGGGTATCTGTTATTCTATATATAAACTACCCCGAACCCCTTGATTAGATTCCAGTCTGTAACTCACTCCCGGGTATCCGTTATTCTGTATATAAACCACCCTGAACCCCTCGATTAGATTCCAGACTGTAACTCACTCCCGGGTATCTGTTATTCTATATATAAACCACCCCGAACCCCTCGATTAGATTCCAGTCTGTAACTCACTCCCGGGAATCTGTTATTCTGTATATAAACCACCCCGAACCCCTCGATTAGATTCCAGTCTGTCACTCACTCCCGGGTATCTGCTGTTCTATATATAAACCACCCTGAACCCCTCGATTAGATTCCAGTCTGTAACTCACTCCCGGGTATCTGTTATTCTGTATATAAACCACCCCGAACCCCTCGATTAGATTCCAGTCTGTAACTCACTCCCGGGTATCTGTTATTCTGTATATAAACAACCCCGAACCCCTCGATTACATTCCAGTCTGTAACTCACTCCCGGGTATCTGTTATTCTGTATATAAACCACCCCGAACCCCTCGATTAGATTCCAGTCTGTAACTCACTCCCGGATATCTGTTATTCTATATATAAACCACCCTGAACCCCTCGATTAGATTCCAGTCTGTAACTCACTCCCGGGTATCTGTTATTCTATATATAAACCACCCTGAACCCCTCGATTAGATTCCAGTCTGTAACTCACTCCTGGTATCTGTTATTCTATATATAAACCACCCCGAACCCCTCGATTAGATTCCAGTCTGTAACTCACTCCCGGGTATCTGTTATTCTATATATAAACCACCCCAAACCCCTCGATTAGATTCCAGTCTGTAACTCACTCCCGGGTATCTGTTATTCTGTATATAAACCACCCCTAACCCCTCGATTAGATTCCAGTCTGTAACTCACTCCCGGGTATCTGTTATTCTCTATATAGACCACCCCGTACCCCTCGATTAGATTCCAGTCTGTAACTCACTCCCAGGTTTCTGTTATTCTATATATAAACCACCCTGAGCTCTCGATTAGATTCCAGTCTGTAACTCACTCCCGGGTATCTGTTATTCTATATATAAACCACCCTGAACCCCTCGATTAGATTCCAGTCTGTAACTCACTCCCGGGTATCAGCTATTCTGTATATAAACCACCCCGAACCCCTCGAATAGATTCCAGTCTGTAACTCACTCCCGGGTATCTGCTGTTCTATATATAAACAACCACGAACCCCTCGATTCGATTCCAGTCTGTAACTCACTCCCGGGTATCAGCAATTCTGTATATAAACCACCCCGAAACCCTCGATTAGATTCCTGTCTGTAACTCACTCCCGAGTATCTGTTATTCTGTATATAAACCACCCCGAACCCCTCGATTAGATTCCAGTCTGTAACTCACTCCCGGGTATCTGCTGTTCTATATATAAACAACCCCGAACCCCTCGATTAGATTCCAGTCTGTAACTCACTCCCGGGTATCAGCTATTCTGTATATAAACCACCCCGAATCCCTCGATTAGATTCCAGTCTGTAACTCACTCCCGGGTATCTGTTATTCTATATATAAACCACCCTGAACCCCTCGATTAGATTCCAGTCTGTAACTCACTCCCGGGTATCTGTAATTCTGTATATAAACCACACCGAACCCCTCGATTAGATTCCAGTCTGTAACTCTCTCCCGGGTATTTGTTATTCTATCTATAAATCACCCCGAACCCCTCGATTAGATTGCAGTCTGTAACTCACTCCCGGGTATCTGTCATTCTATATATAAACCACCCCGAACCCCTCGATTAGATTCCAGTCTGTAACTCACCCCCGGGTATTTGTTATTCTATACATAAACCACCCCGAACCCCTCGATTAGATTCAAGTCTGTAACTCACTCCCGGGTATTTGTTATTCTATATATAAACCACCCCGAACCCCTCGATTAGATTCCAGTCTGTAACTCACTCCCGGGTATCTGTTATTCTCTATATAAACCACCCCGTACCCCTCGATTAGATTCCAGTCTGTAACTCACTCCCGGGTATCTGTTATTCTAAAACCACCCCGAACCCCTCGATGAGATTCCAGTCTGTAACTCACTCCCGGGTATCTGTTATTCTATATCTAAACCATCCTGAACCCCTTGATTAGATTCCAGTCTGTAACTCACTCCCGGGTATCCGTTATTCTGTATATAAACCACCCTGAACCCCTCGATTAGATTCCAGTCTGTAACTCACTCCCGGGTCTCTGTTATTCTGTATATAAACCACCCCGAACCCCTCGATTAGATTCCAGTCTGTAACTCACTCCCGGGTATCTGTTATTCTATATATAAACCACCCCGAACGCCTCGATTAGATTCCAGTCTGTAACTCACTCCCGGGTATCTGTTATTCTGTATATAAACCACCCCTAACCCCTCGATTAGATTCCAGTCTGTAACTCACTACCGGGTATCTGTTATTCTCTATATAGACCACCCCGTACCCCTCGATTAGATTCCAGTCTGTAACTCACTCCCAGGTTTCTGTTATTCTATATATAAACCACCCTGAGCCCTCGATTAGATTCCAGTCTGTAACTCACTCCCGGGTATCTGTTATTCTATATATAAACCACCCTGAACCCCTCGATTAGATTCCAGTCTGTAACTCACTCCCGGGTATCAGCTATTCTGTATATAAACCACCCCGAACCCCTCGATTAGATTCCAGTCTGTAACTCACTCCCGGGTATCTTCTGTTCTATATATAAACAACCACGAACCCCTCGATTCGATTCCAGTCTGTAACTCACTCCCGGGTATCAGCTATTCTGTATATAAACCACCCCGAACCCCTCGATTAGATTCCTGTCTGTAACTCACTCCCGGGTATCTGTTATTCTGTATATAAACCACCCCGAACCCCTCGATTAGATTCCAGTCTGTAACTCACTCCCGGGTATCTGCTGTTCTATATATAAACCACCCCGAACCCCTCGATTAGATTCCAGTCTGTAACTCACTCCCGGGTATCTGTTATTCTCTATATAAACCACCCCGTACCCCTCGATTAGATTCCAGTCTTATACTCACTCCCGGGTATCTGTTATTCTATATATAAACCACACCGAACCCCTCGATTAGATTCCAGTCTGTAACTCACTCCCGGGTATCTGTTATTCTAAAACCACCCCGAACCCCTCGATTAGATTCTAGTCTGTAACTCACTCCCGGGTATCTGTTATTCTATATATAAACCACCCTGAACCCCTCGATTAGATTCCAGTCTGTAACTCACTCCCGGGTATCTGTTATTCTGTATATAAACCACCCCGAACCCCTCGATTAGATTCCAGTCTGTAACTCACTCCCGGGTATCTGTTATTCTATATATAAACCACCCCGAACCCCTCGATTAGATTCCAGTCTGTAACTCACTCCCGGGTGTCTGCTGTTCTATATATAAACAACACCGAACCACTCGATTAGATTCCAGTCTGTAACTCACTCCCGGGTATCAGCTATTCTGTATATAAACCACCCCGAACCCCTCGATTAGATTCCAGTCTGTAACTCACACCCGGGAATCTGTTATTCTATATGTAAACTACCCTGAACCCCTCGATTAGATTCCAGTCTGTAACTCACTCCCTGGTATCTGTTATTCTAGATATAAACCATCCTGAACCCCTTGATTAGATTCCAGTCTGTAACTCACTCCCAGGTATCTGTTATTCTATATATAAAACACCCCGAACCCCTCGATTAGATTCCAGTCTGCAACTCACTCCCGGGTATCTGCTGTTCTATATATAAACCACCCCGAACCCCTCGTTTAGATTCCAGTCTGCAACTCACTCCCGGGTATCTGCTGTTCTATATAAAAACCACCCCAAACCCCTCGATTAGATTCCAGTTTGTAACTCACTCCTGGGTATCTGTTATTCTGTATATAAACCACCCTGAACACCTCGATTAGATTCCAATCTGTAACTCACTCCCGGGTATCTGTTATTCTATATATAAATCACCCCGAACCCCTCGATTAGATTCCAGTCTGTAACTCACTCACGGGTATCTCTTTTTCTATATATAAACCATCCCGAACACCTCGATTAGATTCCAGAATGTAACACACTCCCGGGTATCTGCTATTCTCTATATAAACCACCCTGAACCCCTCGATTAGATTCCAGTCTGTAACTCACTCCCGGGTATCTGTTATTCTATATATAAAATCACCCTGAACCCCTCGATTAGATTCCAGTCTGTAACTCACTCCCGGGTATCTGTGATACTATATATAAACCACCATGAACCCCTCGATTAGATTCCAGTCTGTAACACACTCCCGTGTATCTGTTATTCTATATATAAATCACCCTGAACCCCTCGATTAGATTCCAGTCCGTAACTCACTCCCGGGTATCTGTTATTCTATATATAAACCATCCTGGACGGCTCGATTAGATTCCAGTCTGTAACTCACTCCCGGGTATCGGTTATTCTATATATAATCCACCCTGAACCCCTCGATTAGATTCCAATCTGTAACTCACTCCTGGGTATCTGTAATTCTATATATAAACCACACCGAACCACTCGATTAGATTCCAATCTGTAACTCACTCCTGGGTATCTGTTATTCTATATATAAACCACCCTGAACCCTTCGATTAGATTCCAGTCCATACCACACTCTCGGGTACCTGTTATTCTATATATAAACCACCCTGAACCCATCGATTAGATTCCAATCTGTAACTCAATCCTGGGTATCTGTTGTTCTATATATAAATCACCCCGAACCCCTCGATTAGATTCCAGTCTGTAACTCACTCCCGGGTATCTGTCATTCTATATATAAACCACCCCGAACCCCTCGATTAGATTCCAGTCTGTAACTCACTCCCGGGTATCTGTCATTCCATATATAAACCACCCCGAACCCCTCGATTAGATTCCAGTCTGTAACTCACTCCCGGGTATGTGTTATTCTATATATAAACCACCCTGAACCACTCGATTAGATTCCAGTCTGTAACTCACTCCCGGGTATCTGTTATTCTAAAACCACCCCGAACCCCTCGATGAGATTCCAGTCGCTAACTCACTCCCGGGTATCTGTTATTCTATATATAAACCACCCTGAACCCCTTGATTAGATTCCAGTCTGTAACTCACTCCCAGGTATCTGTGATTCTATATATAAAACACCCCGAACCCCTCGTTTAGATTCCAGTCTGCAACTCACTCCCGGGTATCTGCTGTTCTATATAAAAACCACCCCAAACCCCTCGATTAGATTCCAGTCTGTAACTCACTCCCGGGTATCTGTTTTTCTATATATAAACCACTCCGAACCCCTCGATTAGATTTCAATCTGTAACTCACTCCTGGGTATCTGTTATTCTATATATAAACCACCCTGAACCGCTCGATTAGACTCCAGTCTGTAACTCACTCCCGGGTATCTGTTATAGAACATAGAAATTACAGCACAGAACAGGCCCTTCGGCCCACGGTGTTGTGCCGAACCTTTGTCCTAGATTAATCATAGATTATCATTGAATTTACAGTGCAGAAGGAGGCCATTCGGCCCTTTGAGTCTGCACCGGCTCTTGGAAAGAGCACCCTACCCAAACTCAACACCTTCACCCAACAACAAGGTCAATTTGGACATTAAGGGCAATTTATCATTGGCCAATTTACCTAACCTGCACATCTTTGGATTGTGGGAGGAAACCGGAGCACCCGGAGGAAACCCACGCAGACACGGGGAGGACGTGCAGACTCCGCACAGTCAGTGACCCAAGCCGGAATCGAACCTGGGACCCTGGAGCTGTGAAGCAATTGTGCTATCCACAATGCTACCGTGCTGCCCTTGAGAACAAATAAATCTACACTATATCATTTAACCGTAATCCATGTACCTATCCAATAGCTGCTTGAAGGTCCCTAATGTTTCCGACTCAACTACTTCCACAGGCAGTGCATTCCATGCCCCCACTACTCTCTGGGTAAAGAACCTACCTCTGATATCCCTCCTATATCTTCCACCTTTCACCTTAAATTTATGTCCCCTTGTAATGGTTTGTTCCACCCGGGGAAAAAGTCTCTGACTGTCTACTCTATCTATTCCCCTGATCATCTTATAAACCTCTATCAAGTCGCCCCTCATCCTTCTCCGTTCTAATGAGAAAAGGCCTAGCACCCTCAACCTTTCCTCGTAAGACCTACTCTCCATTCCAGGCAACATCCTGGTAAATCTTCTTTGCACCTTTTCCAAAGCTTCCACATCCTTCCTAAAATGAGGCGACCAGAACTGTACACAGTACTCCAAATGTGGCCTTACCAAAGTTTTGTACAGCTGCATCATCACCTCACGGCTCTTAAATTCAATCCCTCTGTTAATGAACGCGAGCACACCATAGGCCTTCTTCACAGCTCTATCCACTTGAGTGGCAACTTTCAAAGATGTATGAACATAGACCCCAAGATCTCTCTGCTCCTCCACATTGCCAAGAACTCTACCGTTAACCCTGTATTCCACATTCATATTTGTCCTTCCAAAATGGACAACCTCACACTTTTCAGGGTTAAACTCCATCTGCCACTTCTCAGCCCAGCTCTGCATCCTATCTATGTCTCTTTGCAGCCGACAACAGCCCTCCTTACTATCCACAACTCCACCAATCTTCGTATCATCTGCAAATTTACTGACCCACCCTTCAACTCCCTCATCCAAGTCATTAATGAAAATCACAAACAGCAGAGGACCCAGAACTGATCCCTGCGGTACGCCACTGGTAACTGGGATCCAGGCTGAATATTTGCCATCCACCACCACTCTCTGACTTCTATCGGTTAGCCAGTTCGTTATCCAACTGGCCAAATTTCCCACTATCCCATGCCTCCTTACTTTCTGCAGAAGCCTACCATGGGGAACTTTATCAAATGCCTTACTAAAATCCATGTACACTACATCCACTGCTTTACCTTCATCCACATGCTTGGTCACCTCCTCAAAGAATTCAATAAGATTTGTAAGGCAAGACCTACCCCTCACAAATCCGTGCTGACTATCCCTAATCAAGCAGTGTCTTTCCAGATGCTCAGAAATCCTATCCTTCAGTACCCTTTCCATTACTTTGCCTACCACCGAAGTAAGACTAACTGGCCTGTAATTCCCAGGGTTATCCCTAGTCCCTTTTTTGAACAGGGGCACGACATTCGCCACTCTCCAATCCCCTGGTACCACCCCTGTTGACAGTGAGGACGAAAAGATCATTGCCAACGGCTCTGCAATTTCATCTCTTGCTTCCCATAGAATCCTTGGATATATCCCGTCAGGCCCGGGGGACTTGTCTATCCTCAAGTTTTTCAAAATGCCCAACACATCTTCCTTCCTAACAAGTATTTCCTCGAGCTTACCAATCTGTTTCACACTGTCCTCTCCAACAATATCGCCCCTCTCATTTGTAAATACAGAAGAAAAGTACTCGTTCAAGACCTCTCCTATCTCTTCAGACTCAATACACAATCTCCCGCTACTGTCCTTGATCGGACCTACCCTCGCTCTAGTCATTCTCATATTTCTCACATATGTGTAAAAGGCCTTGGGGTTTTCCTTGATCCTACCCGCCAAAGATTGTTCATGCCCTCTCTTAGCTCTCCTAATCCCTTTCTTCAGTTCCCTCCTGGCTATCTTGTATCCCTCCAATGCCCTGTCTGAACCTTGTTTCCTCAGCCTTACATAAGTCACCTTTTTCCTCTTAACAAGACATTCAACCTCTCTTGTCAACCATGGTTCCCTCACTCGACCATCTCTTCCCTGCCTGACAGGGACATACATATCAAGGACACGTAGCACCTGTTCCTTGAACAAGTTCCACATTTCATTTGTGTCCTTCCCTGCCAGCCTATGTTCCCAACTTATGCACTTCAATTCTTGTCTGACAACATCGTATTTACCCTTCCCCCAATTGTAAACCTTGCCCTGTTGCACGTACCTATCCCTCTCCATTACTAAAGTGAAAGTCACAGAATTGTGGTCACTATCTCCAAAATGCTCCCCCACTTACAAATCTATCACTTGCCCTGGCTCATTACCCAGTACTAAATCCAATATTGCCCCTCCTCTGGTCGGACAATCTACATACTGCGTTAGAAAAGCTTCCTGGACACACTGCACAAACACCACCCCATCCAAACTATTTGATCTAAAGAGTTTCCACTCAATATTTGGGAAGTTAAAGTCGCCCATGACTACTACCCTATGACTTCTGCACCTTTCCAAAATCTGTTTCCCAATCTGTTCCTCCACATCTCTGCTACTATTGGGGGGCCTATAGAAAACTCCTAACAAGGTGACTGCTCCTTTCCTATTTCTGACTTCAACCCATACTACCTCAGTAGGCTGATACTCCTCGAACTGCCTTTCTGCAGCTGTTATACTATCTCTAATTAATAATGCCACCCCCCCCCCACCTCTTTTACCACCCTCCCTAATCTTATTGAAACATCTATAACCAGGGACCTCCAACAACCATTTCTGCCCCTCTTCTATCCAAGTTTCCGTGATGGCCACCACATCGTAGTCCCAAGTACCGATCCATGCCTTAAGTTCACCCACCTTATTCCTGATGCTTCTTGCGTTGAAGTATACACACTTCAACCCCTCTCCGTGCCTGCAAGTACTCTCCTTTGTCAGTGTTCCCTTCCCCACTGCCTCATTACACGCTTTGGCGTCCTGAATATCGGCTACCTTAGTTGCTGGACTACAAATCCGGTTCCCATTCCCCTGCCAAATTAGTTTAAACCCTCCCGAAGAGTACTAGAAAACCTCCCTCCCAGGATATTGGTGCCCCTCTGGTTCAGATGCAACCCGTCCTGCTTGTACAGGTCCCACCTTCCCCAGAATGCGCTCCAATTATCCAAATACCTGAAGCCCTCCCTCCTACACCATTCCTGCAGCCACGTGTTCAACTGCACTCTCTCCCTATTCCTAGCCTCGCTATCACGTGGCACCGGCAACAAACCAGAGATGACAACTCTGTCTGTCCTGGCTTTTAACTTCCAGCCTAACTCCCTAAACTTGTTTATTACCTCCACACCCCTTTTCCTACCTATGTCGTTGGTACCAATGTGCACCACGACTTCTGGCTGCTCACCCTCCCCCTTAAGGATCCTGAAGACACGATCCGAGACATCCCTGGCCCTGCCACCCGGGAGGCAACATACCTTCCGGGAGTCTCGCTCGCGACCACAGAATCTCCTATCTATTCCCCTAACCATTGAATCTCCTACAACTATTGCTTTACTATTCTCCCCCCTTCCCTTCTGAGCCCCAGAGCCAGACTCAGTGCCAGAGACCTGGCCGCTAGGGCCTTCCCCCGGTAGGTCATCCCCCCGAACAGCATCCAAAATGGTATACTTGTTTTGAAGGGGAACGGCCACGAGGGATCCCTGCACTGTCTGCCTGTTTGTTTTTTTCCCCCTGACTGTAACCCAGCTATTCTTGTCCTGTACCTTGGGTGTGGTTACCTCCTTGTAACTCTTCTCAATCACCCCCTCTGCCTCCCGGATGATCCGAAGTTCATCCAGCTTCAGCTCCAGTTCCCTAACACGGTCTTTGAGGAGCTGAAGTTGGGTGCACTTCCCGCAGGTATAGTCAGTGGGGACACCGGTGGTATCCTTCACCACCCACATCCTACAGGAGGAGCATGTAACTGGCCTAGCCTCCATCCCCTCTTACCTGACAGAAAATAGCTGCCCTGTGGACTAACTAGATCTCCGCCCACCGACCCTGCTCCCAGTCAGCTACACTTTCTGTAAACTCCTGGCTCTCTTCGCACTCTTTGCGGAAATGTCGGAAACAAATGGAAAGGAGCGCCTTACTCCCTCCTCACCTAACTCCCTCGGTCACCAAACTCTGACTATCGCACTCAAATGCACCAAATTCAGCACTCAGTGCAAACTGAGTTATTCTATATATAAACCACCCTGAACCCCTCGATTAGATTCCAGTCTGTAACTCACTCCCGGGTATCTGTCATTCTATATATAAACCACCCCGAACCCCTCGATTAGATTCCAGTCTGTAACTCACTCCCGGGTATCTGTTATTCTATATATAAACCACCCCGAACCACTCGATGAGATTCCAGTCTGTAACTCACTCCCGGGTATCTGTTATTCTAGAACCCCTCGATTAGATTCCAGTCTGTAACTCACTCCAGGGTATCTATTATTCTATATATAAACCACCCTGAACCCCTCGATTAGATTCCAGTCTGTAACTCACTCCCGGGTATCTGTTAATCTGTATATAAACCACCCCGAACCCCTCGATTAGATTCCAGTCTGTAACTCACTCCCGGGTACCTGTTATTCTGTATATAAACCACCCCGAACCCCTCGATTAGATTCCAGAATGTAACACACTCCCGGGAATCTGCTATTCTCTATATAAACCACCCTGAACCCCTCGATTAGATTCCAGTCTGTAACTCACTCCCGGGTATCTGTTATTCTATATATAAATCACCCTGAACCCCTCGATTAGATTCCAGTCTGTAACTCACTCCCGGTATCTGTTATTCTATATATAAATCACCCTGAACCCCTCGATTAGATTCCAGTCCGTAACTCACTCCCGGGTATCTGTTATTCTGTATATAAACCATCCTGAACCCCTCGATTAGATTCCAGTCTGTAACTCACTCCCGGGTATCAGTTATTCTATATATAATCCACCCTGAACCCCTCGATTAGATTCCAATCTGTAACTCACTCCCGGGTATCAGTTATTCTATATATAAACCACCCCGAACCCCTCGATTAGATTCCAATCTGTAACTCACTCCCGGGTATCTGTTATTCTATATATAATCCACCCTGAACCCCTCGATTAGATTCCAATCTGTAACTCACTCCCGGGTATCAGTTATTCTATATATAAACCACCCCGAACCCCTCGATTAGATTCCAATCTGTAACTCACTCCCGGGTATCTGTTATTCTATATATAATCCACCCTGAACCCCTCGATTAGATTCCAGTCTGTAACTCACTCCCGGGTATCTGTTATTCTGTATATAAACCATCCCGAACCCCTCGATTAGATTCCAGTCTGTAACTCACTCCTGGGTTTCTGTTATTCTGTATATAAACCACACCGAACCCCTCGATTAGATTCCAGCCTGTAACTCACTCCCGGGTATCTGTTATTCTATATATAAACCATCCCGAACCCCTCGATTAGATTCCAGTCTGTAACTCACTCCCGGGTATCTGTTATTCTATATATAATCCACCCTGAACCCCTCGATTAGATTCCAATCTGTAACTCACTCCTGGGTATCAGTTATTCTATATGTAAACCACACCGAACCCCTCGATTAGATTCCAGTCTGTAACTCATTCCCGGGTATCTGTTATTCTGTATATAAACCACCCTGAACCCCTCGATTAGATTCCAGTCCATACCACACTCCCGGGTATCTGTTATTCTATATATAAACCACCCCGAACCCCTCGATTAGATTCCAATCTGTAACTCACTCCCGGGTATCTGTTATTCTATATATAAACCACCCTGAACCCCTCGATTAGATTCCAATCTGTAACTCACTCCTGGGTATCTGTTGTTCTATAGAGAAACCACCCTGAACCCCTCGATTAGATTCCAGTCTGTAACTCATTCCCGGGTATCTGTTATTCTGTATATAAACCACCCTGAACCCCTCGATTAGATTCCAGTCCATACCACACTCCCGGGTATCTGTTATTCTATATATAAACCACCCTGAACCCCTCGATTAGATTCCAATCTGTAACTCACTCCTGGGTATCTGTTGTTCTATAGAGAAACCACCCTGAACCCCTCGATTAGATTCCAGTCTGTAACTCACTCCCGGGTATCTGTTTTTCTATATATAAACCACTCCGAACCCCTTGATTAGATACCAGTCGGTAACTCACTCCCGGGTATCTGTTATTCTATATATAAACCACCCCGAATCCCTCGACTAGATTCCAGTCTGTAACTCACTCCCGGGTATCTGTTATTCTATATATAAACCACCCTGAACCCCTCGATTAGATTTCAGTCTGTAACTCACACCCGGGTATCTGTAATTCTATATATAAACCACCCTGAACCCCTCGATTAGATTCCAGTCTGTAACTCACTCCCGGGTATCTGTTATTCTATATATAAACCACACAGAACCCCTCGATTAGATTCCAGTCTGTAACTCTCTCCCGGGTATTTGTTATTCTATATACAAATCACCCCGTACCCCTCGATTAGATTCCAGTCTGTAACTCACTCCCGGGTATCTGTTATTCTATATATAAACCACCCCGAACCCCTCGATTAGATTCCAGTCTGCAACTCACTCCAGGGTATCTGTTATTCTATATATAAACCACCCTGAACCACTCGATTAGATTCCAGTCTGTAACTCACTCCCGGGTATCTGTTATTCTGTATATAAACCATCCAAAACCCCTCGATTAGATTCCAGTCTGTAACTCACTCCCGGGTATCTGTTATTCTGTATATAAACCACCCCGAACCCCTCAATTAGATTCCAGTCTGCAACTCACTCCCGGGTATCTGTTATTCTATATATAAACCACCCTGAACCACTCGATTAGATTCCAGTCTGTAACTCACTCCCGGGTATCTGTTATTCTGTATATAAACCATCCAAAACCCCTCGATTAGATTCCAGTCTGTAACTCACTCCCGGGTATCTGTTATTCTGTATATAAACCACCCCGAACCCCTCAATTAGATTACAGTCTGTAACTCACTCCCGGGTATCTGTTATTCTATATATAAACCACCCTGAATCCCTCGATTAGATTCCAGTCTGTAACTCACTCCCGGGTATCTGTTATTCTGTATATAAACCACCCCGAACCCCTCGATTAGATTCCAGTCTCTAACTCACTCCCGGGAATCTGTTATTCTATATGTAAACCACCCTGAACCCCTCGATTAGATTTCAGTCTGTAACTCACACCCGGGTATCTGTTATTCTATACATAAACCACCCTCAACCCCTCGATTATATTCCAGTCTGTAACTCACTCCCGGGTATCTGTAATTCTGTATATAAACCGCACAGAACCCCTCGATTAGATTCCAGTCTGTAACTCTCTCCCGGGTATTTGTTATTCTATATATAAATCACCCCTAACACCTCGATTAGATTCCAGTCTGTAACTCACTCCCGGGTATCTGTTGTTCTATATATAAACCACCCCGAACCCCTCGATTAGATTCCAGTCTGTAACTCACTCCCTCGTATCTGTTATTCTGTATATAAACCACCCCGAACCACTCGATTAGATTCCAGTCTGTAACTCACTCCCGGGTATCTGTTATTCTATATATAAACCACCCTGAACCACTCGATTAGATTCCAGTCTGTAACTCACTCCCGGGTATCTGTTATTCTGTATATAAACCATCCCAAACCGCTCGATTAGATTCCAGTCTGTAACTCACTCCCGGGTATCTGTTATTCTGTATATAAACCACCCCGAACCCTTCGATTAGATTCCAGTCTGTAACTCACTCCCGGGTATCTGCTGTTCTATATATAAACAACCCCGAACCCCTCGATTAGATTCCATTCTGTAAGTCACTCCCGGGTATCTGCTGTTCTATATAAAAACCACCACAAACCCCTCGATTAGATTCCAGTCTGTAACTCACTCCCGGGTATCTGTTATTCTATATGTAAACCACCCTGAACCCCTCGATTAGATCCCAGTCTGTAACTAACTCCCGGGTATCTGTTATTCTAGATATAAACCATCCTGAACCCCTTGATTAGATTCCAGTCTGTAACTCACTCCCGGGTATCTGCTGTTCTATATATAAACCACCCCGAACCCCTCGATTAGATTCCAATCTGTAACTCACTCCTGGGTATCTGTTATTCTATATATAAACCACCCTGAACCCCTCGATTAGATTCCAGTCCATACCACACTCCCGGGTATCTGTTATTCTGTATATAAACCACCCTGAACCCCTCGATTAGATTCCAATCTGTAACTCACTCCTGGGTATCTGTTGTTCTATAGAGAAACCAACCTGAACCCCTCGATTAGATTCCAGTCTGTAACTCACTCCCGGGTATCTGTTTTTCTGTCTATAAACCACTCCGAACCCCTTGATTAGATTCCAGTCGGTAACTCACTCCCGGGTATCTGTTATTCTATATATAAACCACCCCGAACTCCTCGACTAGATTCCAGTCTGTAACTCACTCCCGGGTATCTGTTATTCTATATATAAACCACCCTGAACCCCTCGATTAGATTTCAGTCTGTAACTCACACCCGGGTATCTGTAATTCTGTATATAAACCACACAGAACCACTCGATTAGATTCCAGTCTGTAACTCTCACCCGGGTATTTGTTATTCTATATACAAATCACCCCAAACCCCTCGATTAGATTCCAGTCTGTAACTCACTCCCGGGTATCTGTTATTCTATATATAAACCACCCCGAACCCCTCGATTAGATTCCAATCTGGAACTCACTCCCGGGTATCTGTTATTCAATATATAAACCATCCAAAACCCCTCGATTAGATTCCAGTCTGTAACTCACTCCCGGGTATCAGTTATTCTGTATATAAACCACCCCGAACCCCTCGATTAGATTCCAGTCTGTAACTCACTCCCGGGAATCTGTTATTCTAGATGTAAACCACCCTGAACACCTCGATTAGATTCCAGTCTGTAACTCACACCCGGGTATCTGTTATTCTATACATAAACCACCCTCAACCCCTCGATTAGATTCCAGTCTGGAACTCACTCCCGGGTATCTGTTATTCTATATATAAACCACCCTGAACCACTCGATTAGAATCCAGTCTGTAACTCACTCCCGGGTATCTGTTATTCTGTATATAAACCATCCCAAACCGCTCGATTAGATTCCAGTCTGTAACTCACTCCCGGGTATCTGTTATTCTATATATAAACCACCCCGAACGCCTCGATTAGATTCCAGTCTGTAACTCACTCCCGGGTATCTGTTATTCTGTATATAAACCACCCCTAACCCCTCGATTAGATTCCAGTCTGTAACTCACTACCGGGTATCTGTTATTCTCTATATAGACCACCCCGTACCCCTCGATTAGATTCCAGTCTGTAACTCACTCCCAGGTTTCTGTTATTCTATATATAAACCACCCTGAGCCCTCGATTAGATTCCAGTCTGTAACTCACTCCCGGGTATCTGTTATTCTATATATAAACCACCCTGAACCCCTCGATTAGATTCCAGTCTGTAACTCACTCCCGGGTATCAGCTATTCTGTATATAAACCACCCCGAACCCCTCGATTAGATTCCAGTCTGTAACTCACTCCCGGGTATCTTCTGTTCTATATATAAACAACCACGAACCCCTCGATTCGATTCCAGTCTGTAACTCACTCCCGGGTATCAGCTATTCTGTATATAAACCACCCCGAACCCCTCGATTAGATTCCTGTCTGTAACTCACTCCCGGGTATCTGTTATTCTGTATATAAACCACCCCGAACCCCTCGATTAGATTCCAGTCTGTAACTCACTCCCGGGTATCTGCTGTTCTATATATAAACCACCCCGAACCCCTCGATTAGATTCCAGTCTGTAACTCACTCCCGGGTATCTGTTATTCTCTATATAAACCACCCCGTACCCCTCGATTAGATTCCAGTCTTATACTCACTCCCGGGTATCTGTTATTCTATATATAAACCACACCGAACCCCTCGATTAGATTCCAGTCTGTAACTCACTCCCGGGTATCTGTTATTCTAAAACCACCCCGAACCCCTCGATTAGATTCTAGTCTGTAACTCACTCCCGGGTATCTGTTATTCTATATATAAACCACCCTGAACCCCTCGATTAGATTCCAGTCTGTAACTCACTCCCGGGTATCTGTTATTCTGTATATAAACCACCCCGAACCCCTCGATTAGATTCCAGTCTGTAACTCACTCCCGGGTATCTGTTATTCTATATATAAACCACCCCGAACCCCTCGATTAGATTCCAGTCTGTAACTCACTCCCGGGTGTCTGCTGTTCTATATATAAACAACACCGAACCACTCGATTAGATTCCAGTCTGTAACTCACTCCCGGGTATCAGCTATTCTGTATATAAACCACCCCGAACCCCTCGATTAGATTCCAGTCTGTAACTCACACCCGGGAATCTGTTATTCTATATGTAAACTACCCTGAACCCCTCGATTAGATTCCAGTCTGTAACTCACTCCCTGGTATCTGTTATTCTAGATATAAACCATCCTGAACCCCTTGATTAGATTCCAGTCTGTAACTCACTCCCAGGTATCTGTTATTCTATATATAAAACACCCCGAACCCCTCGATTAGATTCCAGTCTGCAACTCACTCCCGGGTATCTGCTGTTCTATATATAAACCACCCCGAACCCCTCGTTTAGATTCCAGTCTGCAACTCACTCCCGGGTATCTGCTGTTCTATATAAAAACCACCCCAAACCCCTCGATTAGATTCCAGTTTGTAACTCACTCCTGGGTATCTGTTATTCTGTATATAAACCACCCTGAACACCTCGATTAGATTCCAATCTGTAACTCACTCCCGGGTATCTGTTATTCTATATATAAATCACCCCGAACCCCTCGATTAGATTCCAGTCTGTAACTCACTCACGGGTATCTCTTTTTCTATATATAAACCATCCCGAACACCTCGATTAGATTCCAGAATGTAACACACTCCCGGGTATCTGCTATTCTCTATATAAACCATCCTGAACCCCTCGATTAGATTCCAGTCTGTAACTCACTCCCGGGTATCTGTTATTCTATATATAAAATCACCCTGAACCCCTCGATTAGATTCCAGTCTGTAACTCACTCCCGGGTATCTGTGATACTATATATAAACCACCATGAACCCCTCGATTAGATTCCAGTCTGTAACACACTCCCGTGTATCTGTTATTCTATATATAAATCACCCTGAACCCCTCGATTAGATTCCAGTCCGTAACTCACTCCCGGGTATCTGTTATTCTATATATAAACCATCCTGGACGGCTCGATTAGATTCCAGTCTGTAACTCACTCCCGGGTATCGGTTATTCTATATATAATCCACCCTGAACCCCTCGATTAGATTCCAATCTGTAACTCACTCCTGGGTATCTGTAATTCTATATATAAACCACACCGAACCACTCGATTAGATTCCAATCTGTAACTCACTCCTGGGTATCTGTTATTCTATATATAAACCACCCTGAACCCTTCGATTAGATTCCAGTCCATACCACACTCTCGGGTACCTGTTATTCTATATATAAACCACCCTGAACCCATCGATTAGATTCCAATCTGTAACTCAATCCTGGGTATCTGTTGTTCTATATATAAATCACCCCGAACCCCTCGATTAGATTCCAGTCTGTAACTCACTCCCGGGTATCTGTCATTCTATATATAAACCACCCCGAACCCCTCGATTAGATTCCAGTCTGTAACTCACTCCCGGGTATCTGTCATTCCATATATAAACCACCCCGAACCCCTCGATTAGATTCCAGTCTGTAACTCACTCCCGGGTATGTGTTATTCTATATATAAACCACCCTGAACCACTCGATTAGATTCCAGTCTGTAACTCACTCCCGGGTATCTGTTATTCTAAAACCACCCCGAACCCCTCGATGAGATTCCAGTCGCTAACTCACTCCCGGGTATCTGTTATTCTATATATAAACCACCCTGAACCCCTTGATTAGATTCCAGTCTGTAACTCACTCCCAGGTATCTGTGATTCTATATATAAAACACCCCGAACCCCTCGTTTAGATTCCAGTCTGCAACTCACTCCCGGGTATCTGCTGTTCTATATAAAAACCACCCCAAACCCCTCGATTAGATTCCAGTCTGTAACTCACTCCCGGGTATCTGTTTTTCTATATATAAACCACTCCGAACCCCTCGATTAGATTTCAATCTGTAACTCACTCCTGGGTATCTGTTATTCTATATATAAACCACCCTGAACCGCTCGATTAGACTCCAGTCTGTAACTCACTCCCGGGTATCTGTTATAGAACATAGAAATTACAGCACAGAACAGGCCCTTCGGCCCACGGTGTTGTGCCGAACCTTTGTCCTAGATTAATCATAGATTATCATTGAATTTACAGTGCAGAAGGAGGCCATTCGGCCCTTTGAGTCTGCACCGGCTCTTGGAAAGAGCACCCTACCCAAACTCAACACCTTCACCCAACAACAAGGTCAATTTGGACATTAAGGGCAATTTATCATTGGCCAATTTACCTAACCTGCACATCTTTGGATTGTGGGAGGAAACCGGAGCACCCGGAGGAAACCCACGCAGACACGGGGAGGACGTGCAGACTCCGCACAGTCAGTGACCCAAGCCGGAATCGAACCTGGGACCCTGGAGCTGTGAAGCAATTGTGCTATCCACAATGCTACCGTGCTGCCCTTGAGAACAAATAAATCTACACTATATCATTTAACCGTAATCCATGTACCTATCCAATAGCTGCTTGAAGGTCCCTAATGTTTCCGACTCAACTACTTCCACAGGCAGTGCATTCCATGCCCCCACTACTCTCTGGGTAAAGAACCTACCTCTGATATCCCTCCTATATCTTCCACCTTTCACCTTAAATTTATGTCCCCTTGTAATGGTTTGTTCCACCCGGGGAAAAAGTCTCTGACTGTCTACTCTATCTATTCCCCTGATCATCTTATAAACCTCTATCAAGTCGCCCCTCATCCTTCTCCGTTCTAATGAGAAAAGGCCTAGCACCCTCAACCTTTCCTCGTAAGACCTACTCTCCATTCCAGGCAACATCCTGGTAAATCTTCTTTGCACCTTTTCCAAAGCTTCCACATCCTTCCTAAAATGAGGCGACCAGAACTGTACACAGTACTCCAAATGTGGCCTTACCAAAGTTTTGTACAGCTGCATCATCACCTCACGGCTCTTAAATTCAATCCCTCTGTTAATGAACGCGAGCACACCATAGGCCTTCTTCACAGCTCTATCCACTTGAGTGGCAACTTTCAAAGATGTATGAACATAGACCCCAAGATCTCTCTGCTCCTCCACATTGCCAAGAACTCTACCGTTAACCCTGTATTCCACATTCATATTTGTCCTTCCAAAATGGACAACCTCACACTTTTCAGGGTTAAACTCCATCTGCCACTTCTCAGCCCAGCTCTGCATCCTATCTATGTCTCTTTGCAGCCGACAACAGCCCTCCTTACTATCCACAACTCCACCAATCTTCGTATCATCTGCAAATTTACTGACCCACCCTTCAACTCCCTCATCCAAGTCATTAATGAAAATCACAAACAGCAGAGGACCCAGAACTGATCCCTGCGGTACGCCACTGGTAACTGGGATCCAGGCTGAATATTTGCCATCCACCACCACTCTCTGACTTCTATCGGTTAGCCAGTTCGTTATCCAACTGGCCAAATTTCCCACTATCCCATGCCTCCTTACTTTCTGCAGAAGCCTACCATGGGGAACTTTATCAAATGCCTTACTAAAATCCATGTACACTACATCCACTGCTTTACCTTCATCCACATGCTTGGTCACCTCCTCAAAGAATTCAATAAGATTTGTAAGGCAAGACCTACCCCTCACAAATCCGTGCTGACTATCCCTAATCAAGCAGTGTCTTTCCAGATGCTCAGAAATCCTATCCTTCAGTACCCTTTCCATTACTTTGCCTACCACCGAAGTAAGACTAACTGGCCTGTAATTCCCAGGGTTATCCCTAGTCCCTTTTTTGAACAGGGGCACGACATTCGCCACTCTCCAATCCCCTGGTACCACCCCTGTTGACAGTGAGGACGAAAAGATCATTGCCAACGGCTCTGCAATTTCATCTCTTGCTTCCCATAGAATCCTTGGATATATCCCGTCAGGCCCGGGGGACTTGTCTATCCTCAAGTTTTTCAAAATGCCCAACACATCTTCCTTCCTAACAAGTATTTCCTCGAGCTTACCAATCTGTTTCACACTGTCCTCTCCAACAATATCGCCCCTCTCATTTGTAAATACAGAAGAAAAGTACTCGTTCAAGACCTCTCCTATCTCTTCAGACTCAATACACAATCTCCCGCTACTGTCCTTGATCGGACCTACCCTCGCTCTAGTCATTCTCATATTTCTCACATATGTGTAAAAGGCCTTGGGGTTTTCCTTGATCCTACCCGCCAAAGATTGTTCATGCCCTCTCTTAGCTCTCCTAATCCCTTTCTTCAGTTCCCTCCTGGCTATCTTGTATCCCTCCAATGCCCTGTCTGAACCTTGTTTCCTCAGCCTTACATAAGTCACCTTTTTCCTCTTAACAAGACATTCAACCTCTCTTGTCAACCATGGTTCCCTCACTCGACCATCTCTTCCCTGCCTGACAGGGACATACATATCAAGGACACGTAGCACCTGTTCCTTGAACAAGTTCCACATTTCATTTGTGTCCTTCCCTGCCAGCCTATGTTCCCAACTTATGCACTTCAATTCTTGTCTGACAACATCGTATTTACCCTTCCCCCAATTGTAAACCTTGCCCTGTTGCACGTACCTATCCCTCTCCATTACTAAAGTGAAAGTCACAGAATTGTGGTCACTATCTCCAAAATGCTCCCCCACTTACAAATCTATCACTTGCCCTGGCTCATTACCCAGTACTAAATCCAATATTGCCCCTCCTCTGGTCGGACAATCTACATACTGCGTTAGAAAAGCTTCCTGGACACACTGCACAAACACCACCCCATCCAAACTATTTGATCTAAAGAGTTTCCACTCAATATTTGGGAAGTTAAAGTCGCCCATGACTACTACCCTATGACTTCTGCACCTTTCCAAAATCTGTTTCCCAATCTGTTCCTCCACATCTCTGCTACTATTGGGGGGCCTATAGAAAACTCCTAACAAGGTGACTGCTCCTTTCCTATTTCTGACTTCAACCCATACTACCTCAGTAGGCTGATACTCCTCGAACTGCCTTTCTGCAGCTGTTATACTATCTCTAATTAATAATGCCACCCCCCCCCCACCTCTTTTACCACCCTCCCTAATCTTATTGAAACATCTATAACCAGGGACCTCCAACAACCATTTCTGCCCCTCTTCTATCCAAGTTTCCGTGATGGCCACCACATCGTAGTCCCAAGTACCGATCCATGCCTTAAGTTCACCCACCTTATTCCTGATGCTTCTTGCGTTGAAGTATACACACTTCAACCCCTCTCCGTGCCTGCAAGTACTCTCCTTTGTCAGTGTTCCCTTCCCCACTGCCTCATTACACGCTTTGGCGTCCTGAATATCGGCTACCTTAGTTGCTGGACTACAAATCCGGTTCCCATTCCCCTGCCAAATTAGTTTAAACCCTCCCGAAGAGTACTAGAAAACCTCCCTCCCAGGATATTGGTGCCCCTCTGGTTCAGATGCAACCCGTCCTGCTTGTACAGGTCCCACCTTCCCCAGAATGCGCTCCAATTATCCAAATACCTGAAGCCCTCCCTCCTACACCATTCCTGCAGCCACGTGTTCAACTGCACTCTCTCCCTATTCCTAGCCTCGCTATCACGTGGCACCGGCAACAAACCAGAGATGACAACTCTGTCTGTCCTGGCTTTTAACTTCCAGCCTAACTCCCTAAACTTGTTTATTACCTCCACACCCCTTTTCCTACCTATGTCGTTGGTACCAATGTGCACCACGACTTCTGGCTGCTCACCCTCCCCCTTAAGGATCCTGAAGACACGATCCGAGACATCCCTGGCCCTGCCACCCGGGAGGCAACATACCTTCCGGGAGTCTCGCTCGCGACCACAGAATCTCCTATCTATTCCCCTAACCATTGAATCTCCTACAACTATTGCTTTACTATTCTCCCCCCTTCCCTTCTGAGCCCCAGAGCCAGACTCAGTGCCAGAGACCTGGCCGCTAGGGCCTTCCCCCGGTAGGTCATCCCCCCGAACAGCATCCAAAATGGTATACTTGTTTTGAAGGGGAACGGCCACGAGGGATCCCTGCACTGTCTGCCTGTTTGTTTTTTTCCCCCTGACTGTAACCCAGCTATTCTTGTCCTGTACCTTGGGTGTGGTTACCTCCTTGTAACTCTTCTCAATCACCCCCTCTGCCTCCCGGATGATCCGAAGTTCATCCAGCTTCAGCTCCAGTTCCCTAACACGGTCTTTGAGGAGCTGAAGTTGGGTGCACTTCCCGCAGGTATAGTCAGTGGGGACACCGGTGGTATCCTTCACCACCCACATCCTACAGGAGGAGCATGTAACTGGCCTAGCCTCCATCCCCTCTTACCTGACAGAAAATAGCTGCCCTGTGGACTAACTAGATCTCCGCCCACCGACCCTGCTCCCAGTCAGCTACACTTTCTGTAAACTCCTGGCTCTCTTCGCACTCTTTGCGGAAATGTCGGAAACAAATGGAAAGGAGCGCCTTACTCCCTCCTCACCTAACTCCCTCGGTCACCAAACTCTGACTATCGCACTCAAATGCACCAAATTCAGCACTCAGTGCAAACTGAGTTATTCTATATATAAACCACCCTGAACCCCTCGATTAGATTCCAGTCTGTAACTCACTCCCGGGTATCTGTCATTCTATATATAAACCACCCCGAACCCCTCGATTAGATTCCAGTCTGTAACTCACTCCCGGGTATCTGTTATTCTATATATAAACCACCCCGAACCACTCGATGAGATTCCAGTCTGTAACTCACTCCCGGGTATCTGTTATTCTAGAACCCCTCGATTAGATTCCAGTCTGTAACTCACTCCAGGGTATCTATTATTCTATATATAAACCACCCTGAACCCCTCGATTAGATTCCAGTCTGTAACTCACTCCCGGGTATCTGTTAATCTGTATATAAACCACCCCGAACCCCTCGATTAGATTCCAGTCTGTAACTCACTCCCGGGTACCTGTTATTCTGTATATAAACCACCCCGAACCCCTCGATTAGATTCCAGAATGTAACACACTCCCGGGAATCTGCTATTCTCTATATAAACCACCCTGAACCCCTCGATTAGATTCCAGTCTGTAACTCACTCCCGGGTATCTGTTATTCTATATATAAATCACCCTGAACCCCTCGATTAGATTCCAGTCTGTAACTCACTCCCGGTATCTGTTATTCTATATATAAATCACCCTGAACCCCTCGATTAGATTCCAGTCCGTAACTCACTCCCGGGTATCTGTTATTCTGTATATAAACCATCCTGAACCCCTCGATTAGATTCCAGTCTGTAACTCACTCCCGGGTATCAGTTATTCTATATATAATCCACCCTGAACCCCTCGATTAGATTCCAATCTGTAACTCACTCCCGGGTATCAGTTATTCTATATATAAACCACCCCGAACCCCTCGATTAGATTCCAATCTGTAACTCACTCCCGGGTATCTGTTATTCTATATATAATCCACCCTGAACCCCTCGATTAGATTCCAATCTGTAACTCACTCCTGGGTATCAGTTATTCTATATATAAACCACCCTGAACCCCTCGATTAGATTCCAATCTGTAACTCACTCCCGGGTGTCTGTTATTCTATATATAATCCACCCTGAACCCCTCGATTAGATTCCAGTCTGTAACTCACTCCCGGGTATCTGTTATTCTGTATATAAACCATCCCGAACCCCTCGATTAGATTCCAGTCTGTAACTCACTCCTGGGTTTCTGTTATTCTGTATATAAACCACACCGAACCCCTCGATTAGATTCCAGCCTGTAACTCACTCCCGGGTATCTGTTATTCTATATATAAACCATCCCGAACCCCTCGATTAGATTCCAGTCTGTAACTCACTCCCGGGTATCTGTTATTCTATATATAATCCACCCTGAACCCCTCGATTAGATTCCAATCTGTAACTCACTCCTGGGTATCAGTTATTCTATATGTAAACCACACCGAACCCCTCGATTAGATTCCAGTCTGTAACTCATTCCCGGGTATCTGTTATTCTGTATATAAACCACCCTGAACCCCTCGATTAGATTCCAGTCCATACCACACTCCCGGGTATCTGTTATTCTATATATAAACCACCCCGAACCCCTCGATTAGATTCCAATCTGTAACTCACTCCCGGGTATCTGTTATTCTATATATAAACCACCCTGAACCCCTCGATTAGATTCCAATCTGTAACTCACTCCTGGGTATCTGTTGTTCTATAGAGAAACCACCCTGAACCCCTCGATTAGATTCCAGTCTGTAACTCATTCCCGGGTATCTGTTATTCTGTATATAAACCACCCTGAACCCCTCGATTAGATTCCAGTCCATACCACACTCCCGGGTATCTGTTATTCTATATATAAACCACCCTGAACCCCTCGATTAGATTCCAATCTGTAACTCACTCCTGGGTATCTGTTGTTCTATAGAGAAACCACCCTGAACCCCTCGATTAGATTCCAGTCTGTAACTCACTCCCGGGTATCTGTTTTTCTATATATAAACCACTCCGAACCCCTTGATTAGATACCAGTCGGTAACTCACTCCCGGGTATCTGTTATTCTATATATAAACCACCCCGAATCCCTCGACTAGATTCCAGTCTGTAACTCACTCCCGGGTATCTGTTATTCTATATATAAACCACCCTGAACCCCTCGATTAGATTTCAGTCTGTAACTCACACCCGGGTATCTGTAATTCTATATATAAACCACCCTGAACCCCTCGATTAGATTCCAGTCTGTAACTCACTCCCGGGTATCTGTTATTCTATATATAAACCACACAGAACCCCTCGATTAGATTCCAGTCTGTAACTCTCTCCCGGGTATTTGTTATTCTATATACAAATCACCCCGTACCCCTCGATTAGATTCCAGTCTGTAACTCACTCCCGGGTATCTGTTATTCTATATATAAACCACCCCGAACCCCTCGATTAGATTCCAGTCTGCAACTCACTCCAGGGTATCTGTTATTCTATATATAAACCACCCTGAACCACTCGATTAGATTCCAGTCTGTAACTCACTCCCGGGTATCTGTTATTCTGTATATAAACCATCCAAAACCCCTCGATTAGATTCCAGTCTGTAACTCACTCCCGGGTATCTGTTATTCTGTATATAAACCACCCCGAACCCCTCAATTAGATTCCAGTCTGCAACTCACTCCCGGGTATCTGTTATTCTATATATAAACCACCCTGAACCACTCGATTAGATTCCAGTCTGTAACTCACTCCCGGGTATCTGTTATTCTGTATATAAACCATCCAAAACCCCTCGATTAGATTCCAGTCTGTAACTCACTCCCGGGTATCTGTTATTCTGTATATAAACCACCCCGAACCCCTCAATTAGATTACAGTCTGTAACTCACTCCCGGGTATCTGTTATTCTATATATAAACCACCCTGAATCCCTCGATTAGATTCCAGTCTGTAACTCACTCCCGGGTATCTGTTATTCTGTATATAAACCACCCCGAACCCCTCGATTAGATTCCAGTCTCTAACTCACTCCCGGGAATCTGTTATTCTATATGTAAACCACCCTGAACCCCTCGATTAGATTTCAGTCTGTAACTCACACCCGGGTATCTGTTATTCTATACATAAACCACCCTCAACCCCTCGATTATATTCCAGTCTGTAACTCACTCCCGGGTATCTGTAATTCTGTATATAAACCGCACAGAACCCCTCGATTAGATTCCAGTCTGTAACTCTCTCCCGGGTATTTGTTATTCTATATATAAATCACCCCTAACACCTCGATTAGATTCCAGTCTGTAACTCACTCCCGGGTATCTGTTGTTCTATATATAAACCACCCCGAACCCCTCGATTAGATTCCAGTCTGTAACTCACTCCCTCGTATCTGTTATTCTGTATATAAACCACCCCGAACCACTCGATTAGATTCCAGTCTGTAACTCACTCCCGGGTATCTGTTATTCTATATATAAACCACCCTGAACCACTCGATTAGATTCCAGTCTGTAACTCACTCCCGGGTATCTGTTATTCTGTATATAAACCATCCCAAACCGCTCGATTAGATTCCAGTCTGTAACTCACTCCCGGGTATCTGTTATTCTGTATATAAACCACCCCGAACCCTTCGATTAGATTCCAGTCTGTAACTCACTCCCGGGTATCTGCTGTTCTATATATAAACAACCCCGAACCCCTCGATTAGATTCCATTCTGTAAGTCACTCCCGGGTATCTGCTGTTCTATATAAAAACCACCACAAACCCCTCGATTAGATTCCAGTCTGTAACTCACTCCCGGGTATCTGTTATTCTATATGTAAACCACCCTGAACCCCTCGATTAGATCCCAGTCTGTAACTAACTCCCGGGTATCTGTTATTCTAGATATAAACCATCCTGAACCCCTTGATTAGATTCCAGTCTGTAACTCACTCCCGGGTATCTGCTGTTCTATATATAAACCACCCCGAACCCCTCGATTAGATTCCAATCTGTAACTCACTCCTGGGTATCTGTTATTCTATATATAAACCACCCTGAACCCCTCGATTAGATTCCAGTCCATACCACACTCCCGGGTATCTGTTATTCTGTATATAAACCACCCTGAACCCCTCGATTAGATTCCAATCTGTAACTCACTCCTGGGTATCTGTTGTTCTATAGAGAAACCAACCTGAACCCCTCGATTAGATTCCAGTCTGTAACTCACTCCCGGGTATCTGTTTTTCTGTCTATAAACCACTCCGAACCCCTTGATTAGATTCCAGTCGGTAACTCACTCCCGGGTATCTGTTATTCTATATATAAACCACCCCGAACTCCTCGACTAGATTCCAGTCTGTAACTCACTCCCGGGTATCTGTTATTCTATATATAAACCACCCTGAACCCCTCGATTAGATTTCAGTCTGTAACTCACACCCGGGTATCTGTAATTCTGTATATAAACCACACAGAACCACTCGATTAGATTCCAGTCTGTAACTCTCACCCGGGTATTTGTTATTCTATATACAAATCACCCCAAACCCCTCGATTAGATTCCAGTCTGTAACTCACTCCCGGGTATCTGTTATTCTATATATAAACCACCCCGAACCCCTCGATTAGATTCCAATCTGGAACTCACTCCCGGGTATCTGTTATTCAATATATAAACCATCCAAAACCCCTCGATTAGATTCCAGTCTGTAACTCACTCCCGGGTATCAGTTATTCTGTATATAAACCACCCCGAACCCCTCGATTAGATTCCAGTCTGTAACTCACTCCCGGGAATCTGTTATTCTATATGTAAACCACCCTGAACACCTCGATTAGATTCCAGTCTGTAACTCACACCCGGGAATCTGTTATTCTATACATAAACCACCCTCAACCCCTCGATTAGATTCCAGTCTGGAACTCACTCCCGGGTATCTGTTATTCTATATATAAACCACCCTGAACCACTCGATTAGAATCCAGTCTGTAACTCACTCCCGGGTATCTGTTATTCTGTATATAAACCATCCCAAACCGCTCGATTAGATTCCAGTCTGTAACTCACTCCCGGGTATCTGTTATTCTGTATATAAACCACCCCGAACCCTTCGATTAGATTCCAGTCTGTACCTCACTCCCGGGTATCTGCTGTTCTATATATAAACAACCCCGAACCCCTCGATTAGCTTCCATTCTGTTAGTCACTCCCGGGTATCTGCTGTTCTATATAAAAACCACCACAAACCCCTCGATTAGATTCCAGTCTGTAACTCACTCCCGGGTACCTGTTATTCTAGATATAAACCATCCTGAACCCCTTGATTAGATTCCAGTCTGTAACTCACTCCCGGGTATCTACTGTTCTATATATAAACCACCCCGAACCCCTCGATTAGATTCCAATCTGTAACTCACTCCTGGGTATCTGTTATTCTATACATAAACCACCCTGAACCCCTCGATTAGATTCCAGTCCATACCACACTCCCGGGTATCTGTTATTCTGTATATAAACCACCCTGAACCCCTCGATTAGATTCCAATCTGTAACTCACTCCCGGGTATCTGTTATTCAATATATAAACCATCCAAAACCCCTCGATTAGATTCCAGTCTGTAACTCACTCCCGGGTATCTGTTTTTCTGTATATAAACCACTCCGAACCCCTTGATTAGATTCCAGTCGGTAACTCACTCCCGGGTATCTGTTATTCTATATATAAACCACCCCGAACTCCTCGACTAGATTCCAGTCTGTAACTCACTCCCGGGTATCTGTTATTCTATATATAAACCACCCTGAACCCCTCGATTAGATTCCAGTCTGGAACTCACTCCCGGGTATCTGTTATTCTATATATAAACCAACCCGAACCCCTCGATTAGATTCCAGTCTGTAACTCACTCCCGGGTATCTGTTATTCAATATATAAACCATCCAAAACCCCTCGATTAGATTCCAGTCTGTAACTCACTCCCGGGTATCAGTTATTCTGTATATAAACCACCCCGAACCCCTCGATTAGATTCCAGTCTGTAACTCACTCCCGGGAATCTGTTATTCTATATGTAAACCACCCTGAACCCCTCGATTAGATTCCAGTCTGTAACTCACTCCCGGGTATCTGTTATTCTATATATAAACCACCCTGAACCCCTCGATTAGATTTCGGTCTGTAACTCACACCCGGGTATCTGTTATTCTATACATAAACCACCCTCAACCCCTCGATTAGATTCCAGTCTGGAACTCACTCCCGGGTATCGTAATTCTGTATATAAACCGCACAGAACCCCTCGATTAGATTCCAGTCTGTAACTCTCTCCCGGGTATTTGTTATTCTATATATAAATCACCCCGAACACCTCGATTAGATTCCATTCTGTAAGTCACTCCCGGGTATCTGCTGTTCTATATAAAAACCACCCCAAACCCATCGAATAGATTCCAGTCTGTAACTCACTCCCGGGTATCTGTTATTCTATATGTAAACCACCCTGAACCCCTCGATTAGATCCCAATCTGTAACTCACTCCTGGGTATCGGTTATTCTATATATAAACCACCCTGAACCCCTCGATTAGATTCCAGTCCATAACACACTCCCGGGTATCTGTTATTCTGTATATAAACCAACCTGAACCCCTCGATTAGATTCCAATCTGTAACTCACTCCTGGGTATCTGTTGTTCTATAGAGAAACCACCCCGAACCCCTCGATTAGATTCCAGTCTGTAACTCACTCCCGGGTATCTGTTTTTCTATATACAAATCACCCCGAACCCCTCGATTAGATTCCAGTCTGTAACTCACTCCCGGGTATCTGTTATTCTATATATAAACCACCCCGAACCCCTTGATTAGATTCCAGTCTGTAACTCACTCCCGGGTATCTGTTATTCTATATATAAACCATCCAAAACCCCTCGATTAGATTCCAGTCTGTAACTCACTCCCGGGTATCAGTTGTTCTGTATATAAACCACCCCGAACCCCTCGATTAGATTCCAGTCTGTAACTCACTCCCGGGAATCTGTTATTCTATATGTAAACCACCCTGAACCCCTCGATTAGATTCCAGTCTGTAACTCACTCCCGGGTATCTGTTATTCTATATATAAACCACCCTGAACCCCTCGATTAGATTTCGGTCTGTAACTCACACCCGGGTATCTGTTATTCTATACATAAACCACCCTCAACCCCTCGATTAGATTCCAGTCTGGAACTCACTCCCGGGTATCGTAATTCTGTATATAAACCGCACAGAACCCCTCGATTAGATTCCAGTCTGTAACTCTCTCCCGGGTATTTGTTATTCTATATATAAATCACCCCGAACACCTCGATTAGATTCCAGTCTGTAACTCACTCCCGGGTATCTGTGATACTATATATAAATCACCCCGAACACCTCGATTAGATTCCAGTCTGTAACTCACTCCCGGGTATCTGTTGTTCTGTATATAAACCATCCCGAACCCCTCGATTAGATTCCAGTCTGTAACTCACTCCCGGGTATCTGTTATTCTGTATATAAACCACCCCGAACCCCTCGATTAGATTCCAGTCTGTAACTCACTCCCTCGTATTTGTTATTCTATATATAAACCACCCCGAACCACTCGATTAGATTCCAGTCTGTAACTCACTCCCGGGTATCTGTTATTCTATATATAAACCACCCTGAACAACTCGATTAAATTCCAGTCTGTAACTCACTCCCGGGTATCTGTTATTCTGTATATAAACCATCCCAAACCCCTCGATTAGATTCCTGTCTGTAACTCACACCCGGGTATCTGTTATTCTGTATATAAACCACCCCGAACCCTTCGATTAGATTCCAGTCTGTAACTCACTACCGGGTATCTGCTGTTCTATATATAAACCACCCCGAACCCCTCGATTAGATTCCAGTCTGCAACTCACTCCCGGGTATCTGCTGTTCTATATAAAAACCACCCCAGACCCCTCGATTAGATTCCAGTCTGTAAATCACTCCCGCGTATCTGTTATTCTATATATAAACCACCCTGAACCCCTCGATTAGATTTCAGTCTGTAACTCACTCCCGGGTATCTATTATTCTATATAAAAACCACCCTGAACCCCTCGATTAGATGCCAGTCTGTAACTCACTCCCGGGTATCTGTTATTCTATATATAAACCACCGTGAACCCCTCGATTAGATTCCAGTCTGTAACTCACTCCCGGGTATCTGCAATTCTGTATATAAACCACACCGGACCCCTCGATTAGATTCCAGTCTGTAACTCACTCCCGGGTATCTGTTATTCTGTATATAAACCACCCCGAACCCCTCGATTAGATTCCAGTCTGTAACTCACTCCCGGGTATCTGTTATTCTGTATATAAACCACCCCGAACCCCTCGATTAGATTCCAGTCTGTAACTCACTCCCGGGTATCTGCTGTTCTAAATATAAACAACCCCGAACCCTCGATTAGATTCCAGTCTGTAACTCACTCCCGGGTATCTGTTATTCTATATATAAACCACCCTGAACCCCTCGATTAGATTCCAGTCTGTAACTCACTCCCGGGTATCAGCTATTCTGTATATAAACCACCCCGAACCCGTCGATTAGATTCCAGTCTGCAACTCACTCCCGGGTATCTGCTGTTCTATATATAAACCACCCCGAACCCCTCGATTAGATTCCAGTCTGCAATTCACTCCCGGGTATCTGCTGTTCTATATAAAAACCACCCCAAACCCTTCGATTAGTTTCCAGTCTGTTCCTCACTCCCGGGTATCTGTTATTCTGTATATAAACCACCCCGAACTCCTCGATTAGATTCCAGTCTGTAACTCACGCCCGGGTATCTGTTATTCTATATATAAACCACCCTGAACCCCTCGATTAGATTCCAGTCTGTAACTCTCTCCCGGGTATTTGTTATTCTATATATAAACCACCCCGAACCCCTCGATTAGATTCCAGTCTGTAACTCACTCCAGGGTATCTGTTATTCTATATATAAACCACCCCGAACCCCTCGATTAGATTCCAGTCTGTTACCCACTCCCGGGTATCTGTTATTCTATGTAAAAACCACCCTGAACCCCTCGATTAGATGCCAGTCTGTAACTCACTCCAGGGTATCTGTTATTCTATATATAAACCACCCTGAACCCCTCGATTAGATGCCAGTCTGTAACTCACTCCCGGGTATCTGTTATTCTATATATAAACCTTCTTGAACCCCTCGATTAGATTTCAGTCTGTATATATAAACCACCCCCCTCGATTAGATTCCAGTCTGTAACTCACTCCCGGTTATCTGTAATTCTGTATATAAACCACACCGAACCCCTCGATTAGATTCCAGTCTGTAACTCTCACCCGGGTATTTGTTATTCTATATACAAATCACCCCGAACCCCTCGATTAGATTCCAGTCTGTAACTCACTCCCGGGTATCTGTTATTCTATATATAAACCACCCCGAATCCCTCGATTAGATTCCAGTCTGTAACTCACTCTCGGGTATCTGTAATTCTATATATAAACCAACCAAAACCCCTCGATTAGATTCCAGTCTGTAACTCACTCCCGGGTATCAGTTATTCTCTATATAAACCACCCCGAACCCCTCGATTAGATTCCAGTCTGTAACTCACTCCCGGGAATCTGTTATTCTATATGTAAACCACCCTGAACCCCTCGATTAGATTCCAGTCTGTAACTCACTCCCGGGTATCTGTTATTCTATATATAAACCACCCTGAACCCCTCGATTAGATTCCAGTCTGTAACTCACTCCCGGGTATCAGTTATTCTGTATACAAACCACCCCGAACCCCTCGATTAGATTCCAGTCTGTAACTCACTCCCGGGTATCTGTTATTCTGTATATAAACCACCCCGAACCCCTCGATTAGATTCCAGTCTGTAACTCACTCCCGGGTATCTGCTGTTCTATATATAAACAACCCCAAACCGCTCGATTAGATTCCATTCTGTAACTCACTCCCGGGTATCTGCTGTTCTATATAAAAACCACCCCAAACCCCTCGATTAGATTCCAGTCTGTAACTCACACCCGGGTATCTGTTATTCTATATGTAAACCACCCTGAATCCCTCGATTAGATTCCAGTCTGTAACTAACTCCCGGGTATCTGTTATTCTAGATATAAACCATCCTGAACCCCTTGATTAGATTCCAGTCTGTAACTCACTCCCGGGTATCTGCTGTTCTATATATAAACCACCCCGAACCCCTCGATTAGATTCCAGTCTGCAACTCACTCCCGGGTATCTGCTGTTCTATATAAAAACCACCCCAGACCCCTCGATTAGATTCCAGTCTGTAACTCACTCCCGCGTATCTGTGATTCTATATATAAACCACCCTGAACCCCTCGATTAGATTTCAGTCTGTAACTCACACCCGGGTGTCTGTTATTCTATATATCAACCACCGTGAACCCCTCGATTAGATTCCAGTCTGTAACTCACTCCCGGGTATCTGCAATTCTGTATATAAACCACACCGGACCCCTCGATTAGATTCCAGTCTGTAACTCACTCCCGGGTATCTGTTATTCTATATATAAACCACCCCGAACCCCTCGATTAGATTCCAGTCTGTAACTCACTCCCGGGTATCTGTTATTCTGTATATAAACCACCCCGAACCCCTCGATTAGATTCCAGTCTGTAACTCACTCCCGGGTATCTGCTGTTCTAAATATAAACAACCCCGAACCCCTCGATTAGATTCCAGTCTGTAACTCACTCCCGGGTATCAGCTATTCTGTATATAAACCACCCCGAACCCGTCGATTAGATTCCAGTCTGCAACTCACTCCCGGGTATCTGTTATTCTATATATAAACCACCACGAACCCCTCGATTAGATTCCAGTCTGTAACTCACTCCCGGGTATCTGTTATTCTGTATATAAACCACCCCGAACCCCTCGATTAGATTCCAGTCTGTAACTCACTCCCGGGTATCTGCTGTTCTAAATATAAACAACCCCGAACCCCTCGATTAGATTCCAGTCTGTTCCTCACTCCCGGGCATCTGTGATTCTGAATATAAACCACCCCGAACTCCTCGATTAGATTCCAGTCTGTAACTCATGCCCGGGTATCTGTTATTCTATATATAAACCACCCTGAACCCCTCGATTAGATTCCAGTCTGTAACTCTCTCCCGGGTATTTGTTATTCTATATTTAAACCACCCCGAACCCCTCGATTAGATTCCAGTCTGTAACTCACTCCAGGGTATCTGTTATTCTATATATAAACCACCCCGAACCCCTCGATTAGATTCCAGTCTGTTACCCACTCCCGGGTATCTGTTATTCTATGTAAAAACCACCCTGAACCCCTCGATTAGATGCCAGTCTGTAACTCACTCCAGGGTATCTGTTATTCTATATATAAACCACCCTGAACCCCTCGATTAGATGCCAGTCTGTAACTCACTCCCGGGTATCTGTTATTCTATATATAAACCTTCTTGAACTCCTCGATTAGATTTCAGTCTGTATATATAAACCACCCCCCTCGATTAGATTCCAGTCTGTAACTCACTCCCGGTTATCTGTAATTCTGTATATAAACCACACCGAACCCCTCGATTAGATTCCAGTCTGTAACTCTCACCCGGGTATTTGTTATTCTATATACAAATCACCCCGAACCCCTCGATTAGATTCCAGTCTGTAACTCACTCCCGGGTATCTGTTATTCTATATATAAACCACCCCGAACCCCTCGATTAGATTCCAGTCTGTAACTCACTCCCGGGTATCTGTTATTCTATATATAAACCATCCAAAACCCCTCGATTAGATTCCAGTCTGTAACTCACTCCCGGGTATCATTTATCCTGTATATAAACCACCCCGAACCCCTCGATTAGATTCCAGTCTGTAACTCACTCCCGGGAATCTGTTATTCTATATGTAAACCACCCTGAACCCCTCGATTAGATTCCAGTCTGTAACTCACTCCCGGGTATCTGTTATTCTATATATAAACCACCCTGAACCCCTCGATTAGATTTCGGTCTGTAACTCACACCCGGGTATCTGTTATTCTATACATAAACCATCCTCAACCCCTCGATTAGATTCCAGTCTGTAACTCACTCCCGGGTATCGTAATTCTGTATATAAACCGCACAGAACCCCTCGATTAGATTCCAGTCTGTAACTCTCTCCCGGGTATTTGTTATTCTATATATAAATCACCCCGAACCCCTCGATTAGATTCCAGTCTGTAACTCACTCCCGGGTTTCTGTTATTCTATATATAAACCACCCCGAACCCCTCGATTAGATTCCGGTCTGTAACTCACTCCCTCGTGTTATTCTATATATAAACCACCCCGAACCACTCAATTAGATTCCAGTCTGTAACTCACTCCCGGGTATCTGTTATTCTAAAACCACCCCGAACCCCTCGATTAGATTCCAGTCTGTAACTCACTCCCGGGTATCTGTTATTCTATATATAAACCACCCTGAACCACTCGATTAGATTCCAGTCTGTAACTCACTCCCGGGTATCTGTTATTCTGTATATAAACCACCCCGAACCTCTCGATTAGATTCCAGTCTGTAACTCACTCCCGGGTATCTGCTGTTCTACATATAAACAACCCCGAACCCCTCGATTAGATTCCATTCTGTAACTCACTCCCGGGTATCTGCTGTTCTATATAAAAACCACCCCAAACCCCTCGATTAGATTCCAGTCTGAAACTCACACCCGGGTATCTGTTATTCTATATGTAAACCACCCTGAACGCCTCGATTAGATTCCAGTCTGTAACAAACTCCCGGGTATCTGTTATTCTAGATATAAACCATCCTGAACCCCTTGATTAGATTCCAGTCTGCAACTCACTCCCGGGTATCTGCTGTTCTATATAAAAACCACCCCAGACCCCTCGATTAGATTCCAGTCTGTAACTCACTCCCGCGTATCTGTTATTCTGTATATAAACCACACCGGACCCCTCGATTAGATTCCAGTCTGTAACTCACTCCCGGGTATCTGTTATTCTGTATATAAACCACCCCGAAGCCCTCGATTAGATTCCAGTCTGTAACTCACTCCCGGGTATCTGTTATTCTGTATATAAACCACCCCGAACCCCTCGATTAGATTCCAGTCTGTAACTGACTCCCGGGTATCTGCTGTTCTAAATATAAACAACCCCGAACCCCTCGATTAGATTCCAGTCTGTAACTCACTCCCGGGTATCTGTTATTCTGTATATAAACCACCCCGAACTCCTCGATTAGATTCCAGTCTGTAACTCACGCCCGGGTATCTGTTAGTCTATATATAAACCACCCTGAACCCCTCGATTAGATTCCAGTCTGTTACTCACTCCCGGGAATCTGTTATTCTATATGTAAACCACCTTGAACCCCTCGATTAGATTCCAGTCTGTAACTCACGCCCGGGTATCTGTTATTCTATATATAAACCACCCTGAACCCCTCGATTAGATTCCAGTCTGTAACTCTCTCCCGGGTATTTGTTATTCTATATATAAACCACCCCAAACCCCTCGATTAGATTCCAGTCTGTATCTCACTCCAGGGTATCTGTTATTCTATATATAAACCACCCCGAACCCCTCGATTAGATTCCAGTCTGTAACTCACTCCCGGGTATCTGCTGTTCTAAATATAAACAACCCCGAACCCCTCGATTAGATTCCAGTCTGTTCCTCACTCCCGGGTATCTGTGATTCTGAATATAAACCACCCCGAACTCCTCGATTAGATTCCAGTCTGTAACTCATGCCCGGGTATCTGTTATTCTATATATAAACCACCCTGAACCCCTCGATTAGATTCCAGTCTGTAACTCTCTCCCGGGTATTTGTTATTCTATATTTAAACCACCCCGAACCCCTCGATTAGATTCCAGTCTGTAACTCACTCCAGGGTATCTGTTATTCTATATATAAACCACCCCGAACCCCTCGATTAGATTCCAGTCTGTTACCCACTCCCGGGTATCTGTTATTCTATGTAAAAACCACCCTGAACCCCTCGATTAGATGCCAGTCTGTAACTCACTCCAGGGTATCTGTTATTCTATATATAAACCACCCTGAACCCCTCGATTAGATGCCAGTCTGTAACTCACTCCCGGGTATCTGTTATTCTATATATAAACCTTCTTGAACTCCTCGATTAGATTTCAGTCTGTATATATAAACCACCCCCCTCGATTAGATTCCAGTCTGTAACTCACTCCCGGTTATCTGTAATTCTGTATATAAACCACACCGAACCCCTCGATTAGATTCCAGTCTGTAACTCTCACCCGGGTATTTGTTATTCTATATACAAATCACCCCGAACCCCTCGATTAGATTCCAGTCTGTAACTCACTCCCGGGTATCTGTTATTCTATATATAAACCACCCCGAACCCCTCGATTAGATTCCAGTCTGTAACTCACTCCCGGGTATCTGTTATTCTATATATAAACCATCCAAAACCCATCGATTAGATTCCAGTCTGTAACTCACTCCCGGGTATCATTTATCCTGTATATAAACCACCCCGAACCCCTCGATTAGATTCCAGTCTGTAACTCACTCCCGGGAATCTGTTATTCTATATGTAAACCACCCTGAACCCCTCGATTAGATTCCAGTCTGTAACTCACTCCCGGGTATCTGTTATTCTATATATAAACCACCCTGAACCCCTCGATTAGATTTCGGTCTGTAACTCACACCCGGGTATCTGTTATTCTATACATAAACCATCCTCAACCCCTCGATTAGATTCCAGTCTGTAACTCACTCCCGGGTATCGTAATTCTGTATATAAACCGCACAGAACCCCTCGATTAGATTCCAGTCTGTAACTCTCTCCCGGGTATTTGTTATTCTATATATAAATCACCCCGAACCCCTCGATTAGATTCCAGTCTGTAACTCACTCCCGGGTTTCTGTTATTCTATATATAAACCACCCCGAACCCCTCGATTAGATTCCGGTCTGTAACTCACTCCCTCGTGTTATTCTATATATAAACCACCCCGAACCACTCAATTAGATTCCAGTCTGTAACTCACTCCCGGGTATCTGTTATTCTAAAACCACCCCGAACCCCTCGATTAGATTCCAGTCTGTAACTCACTCCCGGGTATCTGTTATTCTATATATAAACCACCCTGAACCACTCGATTAGATTCCAGTCTGTAACTCACTCCCGGGTATCTGTTATTCTGTATATAAACCACCCCGAACCTCTCGATTAGATTCCAGTCTGTAACTCACTCCCGGGTATCTGCTGTTCTACATATAAACAACCCCGAACCCCTCGATTAGATTCCATTCTGTAACTCACTCCCGGGTATCTGCTGTTCTATATAAAAACCACCCCAAACCCCTCGATTAGATTCCAGTCTGAAACTCACACCCGGGTATCTGTTATTCTATATGTAAACCACCCTGAACCCCTCGATTAGATTCCAGTCTGTAACAAACTCCCGGGTATCTGTTATTCTAGATATAAACCATCCTGAACCCCTTGATTAGATTCCAGTCTGCAACTCACTCCCGGGTATCTGCTGTTCTATATAAAAACCACCCCAGACCCCTCGATTAGATTCCAGTCTGTAACTCACTCCCGCGTATCTGTTATTCTGTATATAAACCACACCGGACCCCTCGATTAGATTCCAGTCTGTAACTCACTCCCGGGTATCTGTTATTCTGTATATAAACCACCCCGAAGCCCTCGATTAGATTCCAGTCTGTAACTCACTCCCGGGTATCTGTTATTCTGTATATAAACCACCCCGAACCCCTCGATTAGATTCCAGTCTGTAACTGACTCCCGGGTATCTGCTGTTCTAAATATAAACAACCCCGAACCCCTCGATTAGATTCCAGTCTGTAACTCACTCCCGGGTATCTGTTATTCTGTATATAAACCACCCCGAACTCCTCGATTAGATTCCAGTCTGTAACTCACGCCCGGGTATCTGTTATTGTATATATAAACCACCCTGAACCCCTCGATTAGATTCCAGTCTGTTACTCACTCCCGGGAATCTGTTATTCTATATGTAAACCACCTTGAACCCCTCGATTAGATTCCAGTCTGTAACTCACGCCCGGGTATCTGTTATTCTATATATAAACCACCCTGAACCCCTCGATTAGATTCCAGTCTGTAACTCTCTCCCGGGTATTTGTTATTCTATATATAAACCACCCCAAACCCCTCGATTAGATTCCAGTCTGTATCTCACTCCAGGGTATCTGTTATTCTATATATAAACCACCCCGAACCCCTCGATTAGATTCCAGTCTGTTACCCACTCCCGGGTATCTGTTATTCTATGTAAAAACCACGCTGAACCCCTCGATTAGATGCCAGTCTGTAACTCACTCCAGGGTATCTGTTATTCTATATATAAACCACCCTGAACCCCTCGATTAGATGCCAGTCTGTAACTCACTCCCGGGTATCTGTTATTCTATATATAAACCTTCTTGAACCCCTCGATTAGATTTCAGTCAGTATATATAAACCACCCCCCTCGATTAGATTCCAGTCTGTAACTCACTCCCGGTTATCTGTAATTCTGTATATAAACCACACCGAACCCCTCGATTAGATTCCAGTCTGTAACTCTCTCCCGGGTATTTGTTATTCTATATATAAAGCACCCCGAACCACTCGATTAGATTCCAGTCTGTAACTCACTCCTGGGTATCTGTTAGTCTAAAACAACCCCGAACCCCTCGATTAGATTCCAGTCTGTAACTCACTCCCGGGTATCTGTTGTTCTATATATAAACCACCCTGAACCCCTCGATTAGATTCCAGTCTGTAACTCACTCCCGGGTATCTGTTATTCTGTATATAAACCACCCCGAACCCCTCGATTAGATTCCAGTCTGTAACTCACTCCCGGGTATCTGTTATTCTGTATATAAACCACCCCGAACCCCTCGATTAGATTCCAGTCTGTAACTCACTCCCGGGTATCTGCTGTTCTATATATAAACAACCCCGAACCCCTCGATTAGATTCCAGTCTGTAACTCACTCCCGGGTATCAGCTATTCTGTAAATAAACCACCCCGAACCCCTCGATTAGAGTCCAGTATGTAACTCACTCCCGGGAATCTGTTATTCTATATATAAACCACCCTGAACCCCTCGATTAGATTCCAGTCTGTAACTCACTCCCGGGTATCTGTTATTCTAGATATAAACCATCCTGAACCCCTTGATTAGATTCCAGTCTGTAACTCACTCCCAGGTATCTGTTATTCTATATATAAAACCCCCCGAACCCCTCGATTAGATTCCAGTCTGCAACTCACTCCCGGGTATCTGCTGTTCTATATATAAACCACCCCGAACCGCTCGATTAGATTCCAGTCTGTAACTCACTCCCGGGTATCTGTAATTCTATATATAAACCACCCCGAACCCCTCGAGTAGATTCCTGTCTGTAACTCACTTCCGGGTATCTGTTATTCTATATATAAACCACCCCGAACCCCTCGATTAGATTCCAGTCTGTAACTCACTCCAGGGTATCTGTTATTCTATATATAAACCACCCTGAACCCCTCGATTAGATGCCAGTCTGTAACTCACTCCCGGGTATCTGTTATTCTATATATAAACCTTCTTGAACTCCTCGATTAGATTTCAGTCTGTATATATAAACCACCCCCCTCGATTAGATTCCAGTCTGTAACTCACTCCCGGTTATCTGTAATTCTGTATATAAACCACACCGAACCCCTCGATTAGATTCCAGTCTGTAACTCTCACCCGGGTATTTGTTATTCTATATACAAATCACCCCGAACCCCTCGATTAGATTCCAGTCTGTAACTCACTCCCGGGTATCTGTTATTCTATATATAAACCACCCCGAACCCCTCGATTAGATTCCAGTCTGTAACTCACTCCCGGGTATCTGTTATTCTATATATAAACCATCAAAAACCCCTAGATTAGATTCCAGTCTGTAACTCACTCCCGGGTATCAGTTATTCTGTATATAAACCACCCCGAACCCCTCGATTAGATTCCAATCTGTAACTCACTCCCGGGAATCTGTTATTCTATATGTAAACCACCCTGAACCCCTCGATTAGATTCCAGTCTGTAACTCACTCCCGGGTATCTGTTATTCTATATATAAACCACCCTGAACCCCTCGATTAGATTTCGGTCTGTAACTCACACCCGGGTATCTGTTATTCTATACATAAACCACCCTCAACCCCTCGATTAGATTCCAGTCTGTAACTCACTCCCGGGTATCGTAATTCTGTATATAAACCGCACAGAACCCCTCGATTAGATTCCAGTCTGTAACTCTCTCCCGGGTATTTGTTATTCTATATATAAATCACCCCGAACCCCTCGATTAGATTCCAGTCTGTAACTCACTCCCGGGTTTCTGTTATTCTATATATAAACCACCCCGAACCCCTCGATTAGATTCCGGTCTGTAACTCACTCCCTCGTGTTATTCTATATATAAACCACCCCGAACCACTCAATTAGATTCCAGTCTGTAACTCACTCCCGGGTATCTGTTATTCTAAAACCACCCCGAACCCCTCGATTAGATTCCAGTCTGTAACTCACTCCTGGGTATCTGTTATTCTATATATAAACCACCCTGAACCACTCGATTAGATTCCAGTCTGTAACTCACTCCCGGGTATCTGTTATTCTGTAAATAAACCAACCCAAACCGCTCGATTAGATTCCCGTCTGTAACTCACTCCCGGGTATCTGTTATTCTGTATATAAACCACCCCGAACCCCTCGATTAGATTCCAGTCTGTAACTCACTCCCGGGTATCTGCTGTTCTATATATAAACAACCCCGAACCCCTCGATTAGATTCCATTCTGTAACTCACTCCCGGGTATCTGCTGTTCTATATAAAAACCACCCCAAACCCCTCGATTAGATTCCAGTCTGTAACTCACACCCGGGTATCTGTTATTCTATATGTAAACCACCCTGAACCCCTCGATTAGATTCCAGTCTGTAACTAACTCCCGGGTATCTGTTATTCTAGATATAAACCATCCTGAACCCCTTGATTAGATTCCAGTCTGTAACTCACTCCCGGGTATCTGCTGTTCTATATATAAACCACCCTGAACCCCTCGATTCGATTCCAGTCTGCAACTCACTCCCGGGTATCTGCTGTTCTAGATAAAAACCACCCCAGACCCCTCGATTAGATTCCAGTCTGTAACTCACTCCCGCGTATCTGTTATTCTATATATAAACCACCCTGAACCCCTCGATTAGATTTCAGTCTGTAACTCACTCCCGGGTATCTATTATTCTATATAAAAACCACCCTGAACCCCTCGATTAGATGCCAGTCTGTAACTCACTCCCGGGTATCTGTTATTCTATATATAAACCACCCTGAACCCCTCGATTAGATTTCAGTCTGTAACTCACACCCGGGTGTCTGTTATTCTATATATAAACCACCGTGAACCCCTCGATTAGATTCCAGTCTGTAACTCACTCCCGGGTATCTGTAATTCTGTATATAAACCACACCGGACCCCTCGATTAGATTCCAGTCTGTAACTCACTCCCGGGTATCTGTTATTCTGTATATAAACCACCCCGAACCCCTCGATTTGATTCCAGTCTGTAACTCACTCCCGGGTATCTGTTATTCTGTATATAAACCACCCCGAACCCCTCGATTAGATTCCAGTCTGTAACTCACTCCCGGGTATCTGCTGTTCTATATATAAACCACCCCGAACCCCTCGATTAGATTCCAGTCTGCAATTACCTCCCGGGTATCTGCTGTTCTATATAAAAACCACCCCAAACCCCTCGATTAGATTCCAGTCTGTTCCTCACTCCCGGGTATCTGTTATTCTGTATATAAACCACCCCGAACTCCTCGATTAGATTCCAGTCTGTAACTCACGCCCGGGTATCTGTTATTCTATATATAAACCACCCTGAACCCCTCGATTAGATTGCAGTCTGTTACTCACTCCCGGGAATCTGTTATTCTATGTGTAAACCACCTTGAACCCCTCGATTAGATTCCAGTCTGTAACTCACGCCCGGGTATCTGTTATTCTATATATAAACCACCCTGAACCCCTCGATTAGATTCCAGTCTGTAACTCTCTCCCGGGTACTTGTTATTCTATATATAAACCACCCCGAACCCCTCGATTAGATTCCAGTCTGTAACTCACTCCAGGGTATCTGTTATTCTATATATAAACCACCCTGAACCCCTCGATTAGATGCCAGTCTGTAACTCACTCCCGGGTATCTGTTATTCTATATATAAACCTTCTTGAACCCCTCGATTAGATTTCAGTCTGTATATATAAACCACCCCCCTCGATTAGATTCCAGTCTGTAACTCACTCCCGGTTATCTGTAATTCTGTATATGAACCACACCGAACCCCTCGATTAGATTCCAGTCTGTAACTCTCTCCCGGGTATTTGTTATTCTATATATAAAGCACCCCGAGCTCCTCGATTAGATTCCAGTCTGTAACTCACTCCCGGGTATCTGTTATTCTGTATATAAACCACCCCGAACCCCTCGATTAGATTCCAGTCTGTAACTCACTCCCGGGTATCTGTTATTCTGTATATAAACCACCCCGAACCCCTCGATTAGATTCCAGTCTGTAACTCACTCCCGGGTATCTGCTGTTCTATATATAAACAACCCCGAACCCCTCGATTAGATTCCAGTCTGTAACTCACTCCCGGGTATCAGCTATTCTGTATATAAACCACCCCGAACACCTCGATTAGAGTCCAGTATGTAACTCACTCCCGAGAATCTGTTATTCTATATATAAACCACCCTGAACCCCTCGATTAGATTCCAGTCTGTAACTAACTCCCGGGTATCTGTTATTCTAGATATAAACCATCCTGAACCCCTTGATTAGATTCCAGTCTGTAACTCACTCCCGGGTATCTGCTGTTCTATATATAAACCACCCCGAACCCCTCTATTAGATTCCAGTCTGTAACTCACTCCCGGGTATCTGTAATTCTATATATAAACCACCCCGAACCCCTCGAGTAGATTCCTGTCTGTAACTCACTTCCGGGTATCTGTTATTCTATATATAAACCACCCCGAACCCCTCGATTAGATTCCAGTCTGTAACTCACTCCAGGGTATCTGTTATTCTATATATAAACCACCCTGAACCCCTCGATTAGATGCCAGTCTGTAACTCACTCCCGGGTATCTGTTATTCTATATATAAACCTTCTTGAACTCCTCGATTAGATTTCAGTCTGTATATATAAACCACCCCCCTCGATTAGATTCCAGTCTGTAACTCACTCCCGGTTATCTGTAATTCTGTATATAAACCACACCGAACCCCTCGATTAGATTCCAGTCTGTAACTCTCACCCGGGTATTTGTTATTCTATATACAAATCACCCCGAACCCCTCGATTAGATTCCAGTCTGTAACTCACTCCCGGGTATCTGTTATTCTATATATAAACCACCCCGAACCCCTCGATTAGATTCCAGTCTGTAACTCACTCCCGGGTATCTGTTATTCTATATATAAACCACCCCGAACCCCTCGATTAGATTCCAGTCTGTAACTCACTCCCGGGAATCTGTTATTCTATATGTAAACCACCCTGAACCCCTCGATTAGATTCCAGTCTGTAACTCACTCCCGGGTATCTGTTATTCTATATATAAACCACCCTGAACCCCTCGATTAGATTTCGGTCTGTAACTCACACCCGGGTATCTGTTATTCTATATATAAACCACCCTGAACCCCTCGATTAGATTTCGGTCTGTAACTCACACCCGGGTATCTGTTATTCTATACATAAACCACCCTCAACCCCTCGATTAGATTCCAGTCTGTAACTCACTCCCGGGTATCGTAATTCTGTATATAAACCGCACAGAACCCCTCGATTAGATTCCAGTCTGTAACTCTCTCCCGGGTATTTGTTATTCTTTTTCTAAATCACCCCGAACCCCTCGATTAGATTCCAGTCTGTAACTCACTCCCGGGTTTCTGTTATTCTATATATAAACCACCCCGAACCCCTCGATTAGATTCCGGTCTGTAACTCACTCCCTCGTGTTATTCTATATATAAACCACCCCGAACCACTCAATTAGATTCCAGTCTGTAACTCACTCCCGGGTATCTGTTATTCTAAAACCACCCCGAACCCCTCGATTAGATTCCAGTCTGTAACTCACTCCCGGGTATCTGTTATTCTATATATAAACCACCCTGAACCACTCGATTAGATTCCAGTCTGTAACTCACTCCCGGGTATCTGTTATTCTGTATATAAACCATCCCAAACCGCTCGATTAGATTCCCGTCTGTAACTCACTCCCGGGTATCTGTTATTCTGTATATAAACCACCCCGAACCCCTCGATTAGATTCCAGTCTGTAACTCACTCCCGGGTATCTGCTGTTCTACATATAAACAACCCCGAACCCCTCGATTAGATTCCATTCTGTAACTCACTCCCGGGTGTCTGCTGTTCTATATAAAAACCACCCCAAACCCCTCGATTAGATTCCAGTCTGTAACTCACACCCGGGTATCTGTTATTCTATATGTAAACCACCCCGAACCCCTCGATTAGATTCCAGTCTGTAACTAACTCCCGGGTATCTGTTATTCTAGATATAAACCATCCTGAACCCCTTGATTAGATTCCAGTCTGTAACTCACTCCCGGGTATCTGCTGTTCTATATATAAACCACCCCGAACCCCTCGATTCGATTCCAGTCTGCAACTCACTCCCGGGTATCTGCTGTTCTAGATACAAACCACCCCAGACCCCTCGATTAGATTCCAGTCTGTAACTCACTCCCCCGTATCTGTTATTCTATATATAAACCACCCTGAACCCCTCGATTAGATTTCAGTCTGTAACTCACTCCCGGGTATCTATTATTCTATATAAAAACCACCCTGAACCCCTCGATTAGATGCCAGTCTGTAACTCACTCCCGGGTATCTGTTATTCTATATATAAACCACCCTGAACCCCTCGATTAGATTTCAGTCTGTAACTCACACCCGGGTGTCTGTTATTCTATATATAAACCACCGTGAACCCCTCGATTAGATTCCAGTCTGTAACTCACTCCCGGGTATCTGTAATTCTGTATATAAACCACACCGGACCCCTCGATTAGATTCCAGTCTGTAACTCACTCCCGGGTATCTGTTATTCTGTATATAAACCACCCCGAACCCCTCGATTAGATTCCAGTCTGTAACTCACTCCCGGGTATCTGTTATTCTGTATATAAACCACCCCGAACCCCTCGATTAGATTCCAGTCTGTAACTCACTCCCGGGTATCTGCTGTTCTATATATAAACCACCCCGAACCCCTCGATTAGATTCCAGTCTGCAATTACCTCCCGGGTATCTGCTGTTCTATATAAAAACCACCCCAAACCCCTCGATTAGATTCCAGTCTGTTCCTCACTCCCGGGTGTCTGTTATTCTGTATATAAACCACCCCGAACTCCTCGATTAGATTCCAGTCTGTAACTCACGCCCGGGTATCTGTTATTCTATATATAAACCACCCTGAACCCCTCGATTAGATTCCAGTCTGTTACTCACTCCCGGGAATCTGTTATTCTATATGTAAACCACCTTGAATCCCTCGATTAGATTCCAGTCTGTAACTCACGCCCGGGTATCTGTTATTCTATATATAAACCACCCTGAACCCTTCGATTAGATTCCAGTCTGTAACTCTCTCCCGGGTACTTGTTATTCTATATATAAACCACCCCGAACCCCTCGATTAGATTCCAGTCTGTAACTCACTCCAGGGTATCTGTTATTCTATATATAAACCACCCCGAACCCCTCGATTAGATTCCAGTCTGTTACCCACTCCCGGGTATCTGTTATTCTATGTAAAAACCACGCTGAACCCCTCGATTAGATGCCAGTCTGTAACTCACTCCAGGGTATCTGTTATTCTATATATAAACCACCCTGAACCCCTCGATTAGATGCCAGTCTGTAACTCACACCCGGGTATCTGTTATTCTATATGTAAACCACCCTGAACCCCTCGATTAGATTCCAGTCTGTAACTCACTCCCGGGTATCTGTTATTCTATATATAAACCACCCTGAACCCCTCGATTAGATTTCGGTCTGTAACTCACACCCGGGTATCTGTTATTCTATATATAAACCACCCTGAACCCCTCGATTAGATTTCGGTCTGTAACTCACACCCGGGTATCTGTTATTCTATACATAAACCACCCTCAACCCCTCGATTAGATTCCAGTCTGTAACTCACTCCCGGGTATCGTAATTCTGTATATAAACCGCACAGAACCCCTCGATTAGATTCCAGTCTGTAACTCTCTCCCGGGTATTTGTTATTCTTTTTCTAAATCACCCCGAACCCCTCGATTAGATTCCAGTCTGTAACTCACTCCCGGGTTTCTGTTATTCTATATATAAACCACCCCGAACCCCTCGATTAGATTCCGGTCTGTAACTCACTCCCTCGTGTTATTCTATATATAAACCACCCCGAACCACTCAATTAGATTCCAGTCTGTAACTCACTCCCGGGTATCTGTTATTCTAAAACCACCCCGAACCCCTCGATTAGATTCCAGTCTGTAACTCACTCCCGGGTATCTGTTATTCTATATATAAACCACCCTGAACCCCTCGATTAGATTCCAGTCTGTAACTCTCTCCCGGGTACTTGTTATTCTATATATAAACCACCCCGAACCCCTCGATTAGATTCCAGTCTGTAACTCACTCCAGGGTATCTGTTATTCTATATATAAACCACCCTGAACCCCTCGATTAGATGCCAGTCTGTAACTCACTCCCGGGTATCTGTTATTCTATATATAAACCTTCTTGAACCCCTCGATTAGATTTCAGTCTGTATATATAAACCACCCCCCTCGATTAGATTCCAGTCTGTAACTCACTCCCGGTTATCTGTAATTCTGTATATGAACCACACCGAACCCCTCGATTAGATTCCAGTCTGTAACTCTCTCCCGGGTATTTGTTATTCTATATATAAAGCACCCCGAGCTCCTCGATTAGATTCCAGTCTGTAACTCACTCCCGGGTATCTGTTATTCTGTATATAAACCACCCCGAACCCCTCGATTAGATTCCAGTCTGTAACTCACTCCCGGGTATCTGTTATTCTGTATATAAACCACCCCGAACCCCTCGATTAGATTCCAGTCTGTAACTCACTCCCGGGTATCTGCTGTTCTATATATAAACAACCCCGAACCCCTCGATTAGATTCCAGTCTGTAACTCACTCCCGGGTATCAGCTATTCTGTATATAAACCACCCCGAACACCTCGATTAGAGTCCAGTATGTAACTCACTCCCGAGAATCTGTTATTCTATATATAAACCACCCTGAACCCCTCGATTAGATTCCAGTCTGTAACTAACTCCCGGGTATCTGTTATTCTAGATATAAACCATCCTGAACCCCTTGATTAGATTCCAGTCTGTAACTCACTCCCGGGTATCTGCTGTTCTATATATAAACCACCCCGAACCCCTCTATTAGATTCCAGTCTGTAACTCACTCCCGGGTATCTGTAATTCTATATATAAACCACCCCGAACCCCTCGAGTAGATTCCTGTCTGTAACTCACTTCCGGGTATCTGTTATTCTATATATAAACCACCCCGAACCCCTCGATTAGATTCCAGTCTGTAACTCACTCCAGGGTATCTGTTATTCTATATATAAACCACCCTGAACCCCTCGATTAGATGCCAGTCTGTAACTCACTCCCGGGTATCTGTTATTCTATATATAAACCTTCTTGAACTCCTCGATTAGATTTCAGTCTGTATATATAAACCACCCCCCTCGATTAGATTCCAGTCTGTAACTCACTCCCGGTTATCTGTAATTCTGTATATAAACCACACCGAACCCCTCGATTAGATTCCAGTCTGTAACTCTCACCCGGGTATTTGTTATTCTATATACAAATCACCCCGAACCCCTCGATTAGATTCCAGTCTGTAACTCACTCCCGGGTATCTGTTATTCTATATATAAACCACCCCGAACCCCTCGATTAGATTCCAGTCTGTAACTCACTCCCGGGTATCTGTTATTCTATATATAAACCACCCCGAACCCCTCGATTAGATTCCAGTCTGTAACTCACTCCCGGGAATCTGTTATTCTATATGTAAACCACCCTGAACCCCTCGATTAGATTCCAGTCTGTAACTCACTCCCGGGTATCTGTTATTCTATATATAAACCACCCTGAACCCCTCGATTAGATTTCGGTCTGTAACTCACACCCGGGTATCTGTTATTCTATATATAAACCACCCTGAACCCCTCGATTAGATTTCGGTCTGTAACTCACACCCGGGTATCTGTTATTCTATACATAAACCACCCTCAACCCCTCGATTAGATTCCAGTCTGTAACTCACTCCCGGGTATCGTAATTCTGTATATAAACCGCACAGAACCCCTCGATTAGATTCCAGTCTGTAACTCTCTCCCGGGTATTTGTTATTCTTTTTCTAAATCACCCCGAACCCCTCGATTAGATTCCAGTCTGTAACTCACTCCCGGGTTTCTGTTATTCTATATATAAACCACCCCGAACCCCTCGATTAGATTCCGGTCTGTAACTCACTCCCTCGTGTTATTCTATATATAAACCACCCCGAACCACTCAATTAGATTCCAGTCTGTAACTCACTCCCGGGTATCTGTTATTCTAAAACCACCCCGAACCCCTCGATTAGATTCCAGTCTGTAACTCACTCCCGGGTATCTGTTATTCTATATATAAACCACCCTGAACCACTCGATTAGATTCCAGTCTGTAACTCACTCCCGGGTATCTGTTATTCTGTATATAAACCATCCCAAACCGCTCGATTAGATTCCCGTCTGTAACTCACTCCCGGGTATCTGTTATTCTGTATATAAACCACCCCGAACCCCTCGATTAGATTCCAGTCTGTAACTCACTCCCGGGTATCTGCTGTTCTACATATAAACAACCCCGAACCCCTCGATTAGATTCCATTCTGTAACTCACTCCCGGGTGTCTGCTGTTCTATATAAAAACCACCCCAAACCCCTCGATTAGATTCCAGTCTGTAACTCACACCCGGGTATCTGTTATTCTATATGTAAACCACCCCGAACCCCTCGATTAGATTCCAGTCTGTAACTAACTCCCGGGTAACTGTTATTCTAGATATAAACCATCCTGAACCCCTTGATTAGATTCCAGTCTGTAACTCACTCCCGGGTATCTGCTGTTCTATATATAAACCACCCCGAACCCCTCGATTCGATTCCAGTCTGCAACTCACTCCCGGGTATCTGCTGTTCTAGATACAAACCACCCCAGACCCCTCGATTAGATTCCAGTCTGTAACTCACTCCCCCGTATCTGTTATTCTATATATAAACCACCCTGAACCCCTCGATTAGATTTCAGTCTGTAACTCACTCCCGGGTATCTATTATTCTATATAAAAACCACCCTGAACCCCTCGATTAGATGCCAGTCTGTAACTCACTCCCGGGTATCTGTTATTCTATATATAAACCACCCTGAACCCCTCGATTAGATTTCAGTCTGTAACTCACACCCGGGTGTCTGTTATTCTATATATAAACCACCGTGAACCCCTCGATTAGATTCCAGTCTGTAACTCACTCCCGGGTATCTGTAATTCTGTATATAAACCACACCGGACCCCTCGATTAGATTCCAGTCTGTAACTCACTCCCGGGTATCTGTTATTCTGTATATAAACCACCCCGAACCCCTCGATTAGATTCCAGTCTGTAACTCACTCCCGGGTATCTGTTATTCTGTATATAAACCACCCCGAACCCCTCGATTAGATTCCAGTCTGTAACTCACTCCCGGGTATCTGCTGTTCTATATATAAACCACCCCGAACCCCTCGATTAGATTCCAGTCTGCAATTACCTCCCGGGTATCTGCTGTTCTATATAAAAACCACCCCAAACCCCTCGATTAGATTCCAGTCTGTTCCTCACTCCCGGGTGTCTGTTATTCTGTATATAAACCACCCCGAACTCCTCGATTAGATTCCAGTCTGTAACTCACGCCCGGGTATCTGTTATTCTATATATAAACCACCCTGAACCCCTCGATTAGATTCCAGTCTGTTACTCACTCCCGGGAATCTGTTATTCTATATGTAAACCACCTTGAATCCCTCGATTAGATTCCAGTCTGTAACTCACGCCCGGGTATCTGTTATTCTATATATAAACCACCCTGAACCCTTCGATTAGATTCCAGTCTGTAACTCTCTCCCGGGTACTTGTTATTCTATATATAAACCACCCCGAACCCCTCGATTAGATTCCAGTCTGTAACTCACTCCAGGGTATCTGTTATTCTATATATAAACCACCCCGAACCCCTCGATTAGATTCCAGTCTGTTACCCACTCCCGGGTATCTGTTATTCTATGTAAAAACCACGCTGAACCCCTCGATTAGATGCCAGTCTGTAACTCACTCCAGGGTATCTGTTATTCTATATATAAACCACCCTGAACCCCTCGATTAGATGCCAGTCTGTAACTCACACCCGGGTATCTGTTATTCTATATGTAAACCACCCTGAACCCCTCGATTAGATTCCAGTCTGTAACTCACTCCCGGGTATCTGTTATTCTATATATAAACCACCCTGAACCCCTCGATTAGATTTCGGTCTGTAACTCACACCCGGGTATCTGTTATTCTATATATAAACCACCCTGAACCCCTCGATTAGATTTCGGTCTGTAACTCACACCCGGGTATCTGTTATTCTATACATAAACCACCCTCAACCCCTCGATTAGATTCCAGTCTGTAACTCACTCCCGGGTATCGTAATTCTGTATATAAACCGCACAGAACCCCTCGATTAGATTCCAGTCTGTAACTCTCTCCCGGGTATTTGTTATTCTTTTTCTAAATCACCCCGAACCCCTCGATTAGATTCCAGTCTGTAACTCACTCCCGGGTTTCTGTTATTCTATATATAAACCACCCCGAACCCCTCGATTAGATTCCGGTCTGTAACTCACTCCCTCGTGTTATTCTATATATAAACCACCCCGAACCACTCAATTAGATTCCAGTCTGTAACTCACTCCCGGGTATCTGTTATTCTAAAACCACCCCGAACCCCTCGATTAGATTCCAGTCTGTAACTCACTCCCGGGTATCTGTTATTCTATATATAAACCACCCTGAACCACTCGATTAGATTCCAGTCTGTAACTCACTCCCGGGTATCTGTTATTCTGTATATAAACCATCCCAAACCGCTCGATTAGATTCCCGTCTGTAACTCACTCCCGGGTATCTGTTATTCTGTATATAAACCACCCCGAACCCCTCGATTAGATTCCAGTCTGTAACTCACTCCCGGGTATCTGCTGTTCTACATATAAACAACCCCGAACCCCTCGATTAGATTCCATTCTGTAACTCACTCCCGGGTGTCTGCTGTTCTATATAAAAAACACCCCAAACCCCTCGATTAGATTCCAGTCTGTAACTCACACCCGGGTATCTGTTATTCTATATGTAAACCACCCCGAACCCCTCGATTAGATTCCAGTCTGTAACTAACTCCCGGGTATCTGTTATTCTAGATATAAACCATCCTGAACCCCTTGATTAGATTCCAGTCTGTAACTCACTCCCGGGTATCTGCTGTTCTATATATAAACCACCCCGAACCCCTCGATTCGATTCCAGTCTGCAACTCACTCCCGGGTATCTGCTGTTCTAGATACAAACCACCCCAGACCCCTCGATTAGATTCCAGTCTGTAACTCACTCCCCCGTATCTGTTATTCTATATATAAACCACCCTGAACCCCTCGATTAGATTTCAGTCTGTAACTCACTCCCGGGTATCTATTATTCTATATAAAAACCACCCTGAACCCCTCGATTAGATGCCAGTCTGTAACTCACTCCCGGGTATCTGTTATTCTATATATAAACCACCCTGAACCCCTCGATTAGATTTCAGTCTGTAACTCACACCCGGGTGTCTGTTATTCTATATATAAACCACCGTGAACCCCTCGATTAGATTCCAGTCTGTAACTCACTCCCGGGTATCTGTAATTCTGTATATAAACCACACCGGACCCCTCGATTAGATTCCAGTCTGTAACTCACTCCCGGGTATCTGTTATTCTGTATATAAACCACCCCGAACCCCTCGATTAGATTCCAGTCTGTAACTCACTCCCGGGTATCTGTTATTCTGTATATAAACCACCCCGAACCCCTCGATTAGATTCCAGTCTGTAACTCACTCCCGGGTATCTGCTGTTCTATATATAAACCACCCCGAACCCCTCGATTAGATTCCAGTCTGCAATTACCTCCCGGGTATCTGCTGTTCTATATAAAAACCACCCCAAACCCCTCGATTAGATTCCAGTCTGTTCCTCACTCCCGGGTGTCTGTTATTCTGTATATAAACCACCCCGAACTCCTCGATTAGATTCCAGTCTGTAACTCACGCCCGGGTATCTGTTATTCTATATATAAACCACCCTGAACCCCTCGATTAGATTCCAGTCTGTTACTCACTCCCGGGAATCTGTTATTCTATATGTAAACCACCTTGAATCCCTCGATTAGATTCCAGTCTGTAACTCACGCCCGGGTATCTGTTATTCTATATATAAACCACCCTGAACCCTTCGATTAGATTCCAGTCTGTAACTCTCTCCCGGGTACTTGTTATTCTATATATAAACCACCCCGAACCCCTCGATTAGATTCCAGTCTGTAACTCACTCCAGGGTATCTGTTATTCTATATATAAACCACCCCGAACCCCTCGATTAGATTCCAGTCTGTTACCCACTCCCGGGTATCTGTTATTCTATGTAAAAACCACGCTGAACCCCTCGATTAGATGCCAGTCTGTAACTCACTCCAGGGTATCTGTTATTCTATATATAAACCACCCTGAACCCCTCGATTAGATGCCAGTCTGTAACTCACTCCCGGGTATCTGTTATTCTATATATAAACCTTCTTGAACCCCTCGATTAGATTTCAGTCTGTATATATAAACCACCCCCCTCGATTAGATTCCAATCTGTAACTCACTCCCGGTTATCTGTAATTCTGTATATAAACCACACCGAACCCCTCGATTGGATTCCATGTCTGTAACTCTCTCCCGGGTATTTGTTATTCTATATATAAAGCACCCCGAACTCCTCGATTAGATTCCAGTCTGTAACTCACTCCCGGGTATCTGTTCTTCTATGTATAAACCACCCCGAACCCCTCGATTAGATTCCAGTCTGTAACTCACTCCCGGATATCTGTTATTCTATATATAAACCACCCCGAACCACTCGATTAGATTCCAGTCTGTAACTCACTCCTGGGTATCTGTTAGTCTAAAACAACCCCGAACCCCTCGATTAGATTCCAGTCTGTAACTCACTCCCGGGTATCTGTTGTTCTATATATAAACCACCCTGAACCCCTCGATTAGATTCCAGTCTGTAACTCACTCCCGGGTATCTGTTATTCTGTATATAAACCACCCCGAACCCCTCGATTAGATTCCAGTCTGTAACTCACTCCCGGGTATCTGTTATTCTGTATATAAACCACCCCGAACCCCTCGATTAGATTCCAGTCTGTAACTCACTCCCGGGTATCTGCTGTTCTATATATAAACAACCCCGAACCCCTCGATTAGATTCCAGTCTGTAACTCACTCCCGGGTATCAGCTATTCTGTATATAAACCTCCCCGAACACCTCGATTAGAGTCCAGTATGTAACTCACTCCCGAGAATCTGTTATTCTATATATAAACCACCCTGAACCCCTCGATTAGATTCCAGTCTGTAACTCACTCCCAGGTATCTGTTATTCTATATATAAAACCCCCCGAACCCCTCGATTAGATTCCAGTCTGCAACTCACTCCCGGGTATCTGCTGTTCTATATATAAACCACCCCGAACCCCTCGATTAGATTCCAGTCTGTAACGCACTCCCGGGTATCTGTAATTCTATATATAAACCACCCCGAACCCCTCGATTAGATTCCAGTCTGTAACTCACTTCCTGGTATCTGTTATTCTATATATAAACCACCCCGAACCCCTCGATTAGATTCCAGTCTGTAACTCACTCCCGGGTATCTGTTATTCTAGATATAAACCATCCTGAACCCCTTGATTAGATTCCAGTCTGTAACTCACTCCCAGGTATCTGTTATTCTATATATAAAACCCCCCGAACCCCTCGATTAGATTCCAGTCTGCAACTCACTCCCGGGTATCTGCTGTTCTATATATAAACCACCCCGATCCCCTCGATTAGATTCCAGTCTGTAACGCACTCCCGGGTATCTGTAATTCTATATATAAACCACCCCGAACCCCTCGATTAGATTCCAGTCTGTAACTCACTTCCTGGTATCTGTTATTCTATATATAAACCACCCCGAACCCCTCGATTAGATTCCAGTCTGTAACTCACTCCCGGGTATCTGTTATTCTATATATAAACCACCCTGAACCCATTGATTAGATTCTAGTCTGTAACTCACTCCGGGGTATCTGTTATTCGATATATAAACCTCCCCGAACCCCTCGATTCGATTCCAGACTGTTACTCACTCCCGGGTATCTGTTATTCTATATATAAACCACCCCGAACCTCTCGATTAGATTCCAGTCTGTAACTCACTCCCGGGTATCTGCTGTTCTATATATAAACAACCCCGAACCCCTCGATTAGATTCCATTCTGTCAGTCACTCCCGGGTATCTGCTGTTCTATATAAAAACCACCCCAAACCCCTCGATTAGATTCCAGTCTGTAACTCACTCCCGGGTATATGTTATTCTATATATAAACCACCCAGAACCCCTCGATTAGATTCCAGTCTGTAACTCACTCCCGGGTATCTGTTATTCTATATATAAACCACCCTGAACCCCTCGATTAGATTCCAGTCTGTAACTCACTCCCGGGTATCTGTTATTCTATATATAAACCACCCTGAACCCCTCGATTAGATTCCAGTCTGTAACTCTCTCCCGGGTATTTGTTATTCTATATATAAATCACCCCGAACCCCTCGATTAGATTCCAGTCTGTAACTCACTCCCGGGTTTCTGTTATTCTATATATAAACCACCCCGAACCCCTCGATTAGATTCCGGTCTGTAACTCACTCCCTCGTGTTATTCTATATATAAACCACCCCGAACCACTCAATTAGATTCCAGTCTGTAACTCACTCCCGGGTATCTGTTATTCTAAAACCACCCCGAACCCCTCGATTAGATTCCAGTCTGTAACTCACTCCCGGGTATCTGTTATTCTATATATAAACCACCCTGAACCACTCGATTAGATTCCAGTCTGTAACTCACTCCCGGGTACCTGTTATTCTGTATATAAACCATCCCAAACCGCTCGATTAGATTCCCGTCTGTAACTCACTCCCGGGTATCTGTTATTCTGTATATAAACCACCCCGAACCCCTCGATTAGATTCCAGTCTGTAACTCACTCCCGGGTATCTGCTGTTCTACATATAAACAACCCCGAACCCCTCGATTAGATTCCATTCTGTAACTCACTCCCGGGTGTCTGCTGTTCTATATAAAAACCACCCCAAACCCCTCGATTAGATTCCAGTCTGTAACTCACACCCGGGTATCTGTTATTCTATATGTAAACCACCCTGAACCCCTCGATTAGATTCCAGTCTGTAACTAACTCCCGGGTATCTGTTATTCTAGATATAAACCATCCTGAACCCCTTGATTAGATTCCAGTCTGTAACTCACTCCCGGGTATCTGCTGTTCTATATATAAACCACCCCGAACCCCTCGATTCGATTCCAGTCTGCAACTCACTCCCGGGTATCTGCTGTTCTAGATAAAAACCACCCCAGACCCCTCGATTAGATTCCAGTCTGTAACTCACTCCCCCGTATCTGTTATTCTATATATAAACCACCCTGAACCCCTCGATTAGATTTCAGTCTGTAACTCACTCCCGGGTATCTATTATTCTATATAAAAACCACCCTGAACCCCTCGATTAGATGCCAGTCTGTAACTCACTCCCGGGTATCTGTTATTCTATATATAAACCACCCTGAACCCCTCGATTAGATTTCAGTCTGTAACTCACACCCGGGTGTCTGTTATTCTATATATAAACCACCGTGAACCCCTCGATTAGATTCCAGTCTGTAACTCACTCCCGGGTATCTGTAATTCTGTATATAAACCACACCGGACCCCTCGATTAGATTCCAGTCTGTAACTCACTCCCGGGTATCTGTTATTCTGTATATAAACCACCCCGAACCCCTCGATTAGATTCCAGTCTGTAACTCACTCCCGGGTATCTGTTATTCTGTATATAAACCACCCCGAACCCCTCGATTAGATTCCAGTCTGTAACTCACTCCCGGGTATCTGCTGTTCTATATATAAACCACCCCGAACCCCTCGATTAGATTCCAGTCTGCAATTACCTCCCGGGTATCTGCTGTTCTATATAAAAACCACCCCAAACCCCTCGATTAGATTCCAGTCTGTTCCTCACTCCCGGGTGTCTGTTATTCTGTATATAAACCACCCCGAACTCCTCGATTAGATTCCAGTCTGTAACTCACGCCCGGGTATCTGTTATTCTATATATAAACCACCCTGAACCCCTCGATTAGATTCCAGTCTGTTACTCACTCCCGGGAATCTGTTATTCTATATGTAAACCACCTTGAATCCCTCGATTAGATTCCAGTCTGTAACTCACGCCCGGGTATCTGTTATTCTATATATAAACCACCCTGAACCCTTCGATTAGATTCCAGTCTGTAACTCTCTCCCGGGTACTTGTTATTCTATATATAAACCACCCCGAACCCCTCGATTAGATTCCAGTCTGTAACTCACTCCAGGGTATCTGTTATTCTATATATAAACCACCCCGAACCCCTCGATTAGATTCCAGTCTGTTACCCACTCCCGGGTATCTGTTATTCTATGTAAAAACCACGCTGAACCCCTCGATTAGATGCCAGTCTGTAACTCACTCCAGGGTATCTGTTATTCTATATATAAACCACCCTGAACCCCTCGATTAGATGCCAGTCTGTAACTCACTCCCGGGTATCTGTTATTCTATATATAAACCTTCTTGAACCCCTCGATTAGATTTCAGTCTGTATATATAAACCACCCCCCTCGATTAGATTCCAGTCTGTAACTCACTCCCGGTTATCTGTAATTCTGTATATAAACCACACCGAACCCCTCGATTGGATTCCATGTCTGTAACTCTCTCCCGGGTATTTGTTATTCTATATATAAAGCACCCCGAACTCCTCGATTAGATTCCAGTCTGTAACTCACTCCCGGGTATCTGTTCTTCTATGTATAAACCACCCCGAACCCCTCGATTAGATTCCAGTCTGTAACTCACTCCCGGATATCTGTTATTCTATATATAAACCACCCCGAACCACTCGATTAGATTCCAGTCTGTAACTCACTCCTGGGTATCTGTTAGTCTAAAACAACCCCGAACCCCTCGATTAGATTCCAGTCTGTAACTCACTCCCGGGTATCTGTTGTTCTATATATAAACCACCCTGAACCCCTCGATTAGATTCCAGTCTGTAACTCACTCCCGGGTATCTGTTATTCTGTATATAAACCACCCCGAACCCCTCGATTAGATTCCAGTCTGTAACTCACTCCCGGGTATCTGTTATTCTGTATATAAACCACCCCGAACCCCTCGATTAGATTCCAGTCTGTAACTCACTCCCGGGTATCTGCTGTTCTATATATAAACAACCCCGAACCCCTCGATTAGATTCCAGTCTGTAACTCACTCCCGGGTATCAGCTATTCTGTATATAAACCTCCCCGAACACCTCGATTAGAGTCCAGTATGTAACTCACTCCCGAGAATCTGTTATTCTATATATAAACCACCCTGAACCCCTCGATTAGATTCCAGTCTGTAACTCACTCCCAGGTATCTGTTATTCTATATATAAAACCCCCCGAACCCCTCGATTAGATTCCAGTCTGCAACTCACTCCCGGGTATCTGCTGTTCTATATATAAACCACCCCGAACCCCTCGATTAGATTCCAGTCTGTAACGCACTCCCGGGTATCTGTAATTCTATATATAAACCACCCCGAACCCCTCGATTAGATTCCAGTCTGTAACTCACTTTCTGGTATCTGTTATTCTATATATAAACCACCCCGAACCCCTCGATTAGATTCCAGTCTGTAACTCACTCCCGGGTATCTGTTATTCTAGATATAAACCATCCTGAACCCCTTGATTAGATTCCAGTCTGTAACTCACTCCCAGGTATCTGTTATTCTATATATAAAACCCCCCGAACCCCTCGATTAGATTCCAGTCTGCAACTCACTCCCGGGTATCTGCTGTTCTATATATAAACCACCCCGATCCCCTCGATTAGATTCCAGTCTGTAACGCACTCCCGGGTATCTGTAATTCTATATATAAACCACCCCGAACCCCTCGATTAGATTCCAGTCTGTAACTCACTTCCTGGTATCTGTTATTCTATATATAAACCACCCCGAACCCCTCGATTAGATTCCAGTCTGTAACTCACTCCCGGGTATCTGTTATTCTATATATAAACCACCCTGAACCCATTGATTAGATTCTAGTCTGTAACTCACTCCGGGGTATCTGTTATTCGATATATAAACCTCCCCGAACCCCTCGATTCGATTCCAGACTGTTACTCACTCCCGGGTATCTGTTATTCTATATATAAACCACCCCGAACCTCTCGATTAGATTCCAGTCTGTAACTCACTCCCGGGTATCTGCTGTTCTATATATAAACAACCCCGAACCCCTCGATTAGATTCCATTCTGTCAGTCACTCCCGGGTATCTGCTGTTCTATATAAAAACCACCCCAAACCCCTCGATTAGATTCCAGTCTGTAACTCACTCCCGGGTATATGTTATTCTATATATAAACCACCCAGAACCCCTCGATTAGATTCCAGTCTGTAACTCACTCCCGGGTATCTGTTATTCTATATATAAACCACCCTGAACCCCTCGATTAGATTCCAGTCTGTAACTCACTCCCGGGTATCTGTTATTCTATATATAAACCACACAGAACCCCTCGATTAGATTCCAGTCTGTAACTCACTCCCGGGTATCTGTTATTCTATATATAAACCACCCCGAACCCCTCGATTAGATTCCAGCCTGTAACTCACTCCCGCGTATCTGTTATTCTATATATAAACCACCCCAAACCCCTCGATTAGATTCCAGTCTGTAACTCACTACCGGTTATCTGTTATTCTATATATAAACCACCCCGAACCCCTCGATTAGATTCCAGTCTGTAACTCACTCCCGGGTATCTGTTATTCTATATATAAACCACCCCAAACCCCTCGATTAGATTCCAGTCTGTAACTCACTTCCGGGTATCTGTTATTCTATATATAAACCACCCCAAACCCCTCGATTAGATTCCAGTCTGTAACTCACTCCCGCGTATCTGTTATTCTATATATAAACCACCCCGAACCCCTCGATTAGATTCCAGTCTGTAACTCACTCCCGGGTATCTGTTATTCTGTATATAAACCACCCCGAACCCCTCGATTAGATTCCAGTCTGTAACTCACTCCCGCGTATCTGTTATTCTATATATAAACCACACAGAACCCCTCGATTAGATTCCAGTCTGTAACTCCCGGGTATCTGTTATTCTTTATATTTAAACTGTTCCCAATTTGCACCGGAGACGCCTATAATGTTTCTCTTTTAATGAGTGGAATATTATCCCACCAGCGTCACCAATAATGGTGCCAAGTCTGGGGTGTCGACTTTAGTCAGATATTAATCTGACCGTTATTAAGGAGGATATTGCTTTCAGAGTCACCGGGTACCAGATCACAACACCACAAGGTTCAACCGGACATCGATCAAAGACCCAACAACCAGTCAGTTAGTTCAAGTTCAATAATAGTTTATTTACACACAAGATTAACTCACACATGCAACATAAAACACTACAAGCTAAATTACACCTAACGCTACAACAACCTGTACTTAACGTCTGGCACCCGGCTTTGGCAGAGGAACAAGGCCTTTGTTTGGATCTGGAGTGGCTGGGTCTGGAGACGTGACTTCGGTTCTGCTGGGCTCATCCGTCTGGTAGCGATCGTTGGTCTTGAACTTGCTTCCGGTCGTGGTGCTGCAGGTGGCTTCAGGTATAGGCCGGGCGGAAGAGTGCCGGTGTGCCAGGGCCAAAAGAGATCGAACACATGGCAGTGTCTCTCTTTATCCTTTGGGGGTTTCGCGGTATTTTGGGCGGACCTTAGCTTTGGACCCAATATTTCGGCAGCTTCGATTACTGCCTTCGATTTGAGCCAATAAAAGGGCGGGTGCCTTGATGGCTGGGCGTATCCTGAGCGGTCATTGACCGTGGCTGTTTGGGCTTCCTGGGTGAAGGGAGTGACGCCGATGTGTCTGGAATTGTATCTGATACCTGGGTACCTGTCCTTTGTCCTGGAGAAATGGGCCATTAGAATTGGCTCGGGGTTTCGATACTGTCTGGTTCTCTGTCAGCAAATATACATTCAGGCTCTGAGTTTGCCTGAATCCTGTATTGGCCACATTTCCCTTGAGACTTTGCAAATATCCATGTTTCCTTTGTAAGTGGCCATCCCAGATGGCTACAGTCTGTCCTCTTGATCAAAGCAGGCCTTACTCTGCTTTTTCCCAGCTCCGAGTCGGACAGCTTCAGCGAGCTGGGCTGCCTTAACATTTTCCATTTCCTGTTGGGCTGCTTTTTCGTGGGTGAGGGCGGTGACTGTGGGGTTGGCCAAATCAAGTCCTAATAATTATTTGGTTCCTTTCATGGGTTGTTCGGTCATGAGGGTGTGGGGGGGGGGGGGGGGGAGAATCCTGTGGAACTTGATACCGTGTTCCTAATAAACAGAAGTGCAAATGGGAGAACTGTGTCCCTTTGCTGTTGTGCTGTTGCACCATTTTCCCGATAGTCGCTTTTAGGGTTCTGTTCGTACGTTGCACAATGCCGCTGCATTGTGGGTGATGGGCAAAATGGAATTTTTGTTTTATCCCAAAAATCGTCTCAACGTTCTGCATCACTCTTCCTGTCAAATGCGAACCTTGGTCTGGTTTAATACTGCGGGGGAGTCCCCAGCGTGTAAATATTTGCTGTGTTAAAATCTTGGCTGTTGCCTTCGCCGTGTCTGTCCTGGAGGGAAATGCTTCCACCCATTTTGTGAAGGTGTCGATCACTATCAACACATATTTAAAACCGTTTCTGCAGGGGGGAAGGGGACCAATATAATCCAGCTGTAAATTCGTCCATGGGCCATTAACAGGGTGGGTGTGTCTGAACCGACCTTTCCTGGAGTATCTTTCTGGATTATTTTGAGCGCATATTAAACAATTTTCAATATGTGTGACGTCTGCTTTTAAATCGGGCCACAAGCACAAAGGTCTTAAGTGGGCAATGGTGGTTCCTATCCCCTGATGTCCGTGTCTGTCGTGAAATTGACAAATAATCTGGTTCCTGTCCTGGGTGGGGACCACATAAATTCCATTCTTTAATACAATTCCGTCCTGTACCGTCAGTGTGTCCTTGAATTTGTCGTAGGGGGCTGGGAAGTTGCCGTTTAGAACTTGCTGAAGATTGTCGTCAGCCTTTTGGGCCTGTGCTGAATCTTGGATATTCGTCTGCGAGACCTGGACTGCGTGCACTGGGGCACTCTCGGGGGGGGGGGTTGCCAAAAGTGACCGAGTCGTGATCCTGCCTTGGCTAGGGCGTCTGCTTTTACGTTACCGACTGGGGACGAACGATGATGGCTTCTGACTTTTATTATGCCATATTTGCGGTCTTTAGCCGTTTCAAGAATGTGCTTCAGTAGTGGCGCTGAGGGTCGGGGTTTACCGTCAGTGGATATGAATCCTCTAGACTCCCACAAGGGCAGGAATTCCGTCAAACTGTTACAGACATATAAACTGTCCGAATATACATCTGCGGGGGTCGGGAAAGAATCTGGGTGCTGCACTGCATATGCAATTGCTGCTAATTCGGCTGCCTGCGATCCTAAGTGACCTGGTAATTTTAGCGATATCTCCTCTAATGCGCGTCCCTGCGCGTCTTCCACATATATACCACATCCTGTCATCCTTTTTCCATTATCAACGGTGGAGGAGCCATCTACATAAATTCTTAAAGATTTATCCGTGGGCTGGGTTCTCTGCGGTCTGATGCCTGCTTTTGTGGGTAGCGATTTAGGAATAAAGGGTCCTGTGTTGTGCCTGGCTGCAATGTTTTCACACTCATGTGGGGTTCCTTCATACTGCAAGTTATCTTCTAAAAATGTGTATGTCTTTGTCCTTTTTACTGCGATGTCCCTTCCTTGTAAGAGCAGGGTCCAGCGAGCTGCTCTAATCTGGCTGACTGAACCGTCCTTTAACCTACCATCTAACAGTAGGCGCGTTGGGGTGTGCTCGGTTAGAATCGTTACGGGGTTGAGGCCTGTGATGTGTGCAAAGTACTGAACTGCCCAAAAAACTGCGAGCAAGTGCCTTTCGCAGGCTGAAAATCCTCGCTCCGGGTCCAAAACCCGAGAGGCAGAGGCTACGGGTCCTAAACGATCGTGCCTTTCTTGGAGTAGTACGGCCGATAGGGTTCGGTCAATGGACGCTACTTCTATGGCATATGGGGAGTGTGGGTCTGGTACCTGCAAAGCGGGGGCTGTACCTCGGGCGCGCTTTAATGCATCAATGGCCTCCGTATGCTGTGGGAGCCATTCCCAAGGGGCATTCTTTTTTAGGAGCTCGGAAAGTGGGCTGTCTTGGTGGCAAAACCGTCTATATGGTTCCGACAGTAACCAACCAGTCCTAAAAATGACCGGAGTGCAGTGACATTATGGGGTAACAATCGAATCAATCCGTTTTTGCACTATCTCTCTTTTTCCGTGCGTGATGACTGTGCCTAAATAAAAGACCTTTTCTTTTAGGATTTGGGCCTTTTTCGGGTTGACTTTACATCCAATTGAGTGTAGGGGACCTAATAGTTCGGAAAGAAGCGAAATGTGCTCTTCCTTGGCATCAGTTTGTAGGAGCAAGTCGTCCACATACTGAATGGGGCATTCCGGTCGGGAAAATTTGGATAATCCATTTGCCAATTGTCGGTGGAAAATGGAGGGGGAGTTGTGGAAACCTTGCGGAAAGCATGTCCACGTGTATTGCTGTCCTTGGAACATGAAGGCGAATTTGTATTGGAAATTCTTATCTAATGGAATGGACCAGAAGCCATTGCTAATGTCCAGTCGCGTAAAATACCTTGACTGTAGTCCCTGCTTCAGCATTGTCTCGGGACTCGTGGCAAATCTGCTAACGGAGTTACTTTATTGAGTTCTCTGTAATCAATGGTCAGTCTCCATGAACCGTCTGGTTTCCTTACGAGCCAAATTGGGGCATTGTTTGTTGAGGCTACGGGCTGAAATACACCCTGGTCGAGCAAACTTTGAATTACTTTTGCAATTTCTCCCTCGGCTTGCTGTGGGAAGCCGTATTGTTTCTGGGGCTTGGGATCGGGACCTGTAATGGCGACTGTTCCAGGAATTTTTCCACAGTCGTGCTTGTGCTGGGCGAAGGATGCTTTGTGTTTCCTTAGGACCTCTCTAATCGTCCTATCTGGACTAATGGCTTGCGGATCGCCTACTGAGCAGATACTATGTTCGTAGTCTCCTACCGTGAGCGTGCGGGGGCTCTCGCTGTTCTAGCCATTTTTCAAACACACTTATTCACGGAGTCAAAGGAAAGGTTGTGTGAACTCATGAAGACGATCCCTAAAATGTGTTCTGCTGTTCGGGCAAATCAACTAAAACAACGGGGTGCTTGGCATTAACATTTCCGATTTGAATATCTAAGGCCGGATATATCCCTGCTGGATATATCCTGTAAATCCGCTAAGGGTGATGGTGTCTGTAGTGGGCCATTTATCTCGCTGAAACATTGTGGAGGAGTTTAACGTGGTTCGGGACACTCCTGTGTCCCAAAGGAACTCTACGGGGTGTCCCCGGACTGTGCCTGTGACTACTGGTCTACCTGACTTGTCCCAGAGTGTGTCGCAGACCCAAGTTGGGGAGTCCGAACACCGTCAATCTGTGCTATTTATGGCAGAATTGTCTGGGCGGGCGCTAGTACTGCGTATAGGCCTGGCATTGTTCCTATGTGGGGCGTTTGCTTGCTGATTCTGTTGCTGGTTCGGGGCGGGGCAATGCATTCGCGGGCGTAATGTCCCTTTTGTCCACAATTATAACACCCCTGTGTTCTGTGGTGCTGTCCGTCATGTCTACCCTCGTTTACCCATGCGGGGTCCTGATGTGTCCTTGCTGGATTTATATTTGCTTCTGCCTTCTCCTGCTCTGTCTTTTTATGTAGGGTTGTTCCCAGGCTCTAGAAAGTCTCTTCAGAACCCACACTTCATTCTGTGTGGCGTCTGAGGGGTCGTAATTCGCACAGGCTTTCTGACCTGCTTCTGTGGTGTGGGAGACTAAAATACAGGTCCATTTGGTTGTGTTTTCGACATTTAAGTGTGCGCGGACTAAATCTCCAAATACCGCTTTGAAGTGTATCCAGAGGCGTCCTGCGTATGCAGTCGGATGCTCTCCCTTCTTTTGTCTTCAGCGATTTAGACCTTCTCCGGGGTCTCCTCTGTTATAACCAACTGCATCTAAAATAGCTGCCTTCACCTCCTGGAGGCTTCCTCCTCCTACATTCTGTGGATCGGGTAGTGCCGAACTAACGGATGGGTCAAGGCTCATCACTATAAGTTTCACTCCTCCGGTTCGTCCAGACCGTACATAACTGTCTGTTGTCCTACTCGCTCAAAGAAATGGTGTGGGTCTGTTGTGGGCTGGAATGGTTCAATTTTGGGGCAGGCATCTCTCAATTGTGTGATGGTTAGTGGGGTGGTGTCCACGAAATCGGGTTCGTCCTCAATCGGTGACTTGCGCTGCGTGGTGACTGGTTTCATGGGGTTGTGTGCTGCCTGTGCAGTCGGTGGTGCGGGTGCTTTCCTTTTCGGGGCTTGGGGGGCTCTATTCTGATTCTCAGTGTCTTCTACATATCTATCGGCAGTTTCATTGAGTTCCTGCCAATCTGGGCCATCTTCCTGGTCTAAATTTGGTCGAAAGGTGTCTCTGAATCCATTTTGCACTGAGAGCAATGACTGTATCCGTGACATTTGTCACCTGCATTTGGCGTGGTCTACCGAACTCTGCCTTTGTTCCGTTGTGGAACTGTGGAGTGCTCGTAAAGCTCAAATCTGCGCATTGTTTCTTTAACTAGAGATATTAATTAGAGATAGTATAACAGCTGCAGAAAGGCAGTTCGAGGAGTATCACCCTATTGAGGTAGTATGGGTTGAAGTCAGAAATAGGAAAGGAGCAGTCACCTTGTTAGGAGTTTTCTATAGGCCCCCCAATAGTAGCAGAGATGTGGAGGAACAGATTGGGAAACAGATTTTGGAAAGGTGCAGAAGTCACAGGGTAGTAGTCATGGGCGACTTTAACTTCCCAAATATTGAGTGGAAACTCTTTAGATCAAATAGTTTGGATGGGGTGGTGTTTGTGCAGTGTGTCCAGGAAGCTTTTCTAACACAGTATGTAGATTGTCCGACCAGAGGAGGGGCAATATTGGATTTAGTACTTGGTAATGAACCAGGGCAAATGATAGACTTGTTAGTGGGGGAGCATTTTGGAGATAGTGACCACAATTCTGTGACTTTCACTTTAGTAATGGAGAGGGATAGGTACGTGCAACAGGGCAAGGTTTACAATTGGGGGAAGGGTAAATACGATGTTGTCAGTCAAGAATTGAAGTGCATAAGTTGGGAAGATAGGCTGGCAGGGAAGGACACAAGCGAAATGTGGAACTTGTTCAAGGAGCAGGTGCTAAGTGTCCTTGATATGTATGTCCCTGTCAGGCAGGGAAGAGATGGTCGAGTGAGGGAACCATGGTTGACAAGAGAGGTTGAATGTCTTGTTAAGAGGAAAAAGGAGACTTATATAAGGCTGAGGAAACAAGGTTCAGACAGGGCATTGGAGGGATACAAGATAGCCAGGAGGGAACTGAAGAAAGGGATTAGGAGAGCTAAGAGAGGGCATGAACAATCTTTGGCGGGTAGGATCAAGGAAAACCCCAAGGCCTTTTACACATATGTGAGAAATATGAGAATGACTAGAGCGAGGGTAGGTCCGATCAAGGACAGTAGCGGGAGATTGTGTATTGAGTCTGAAGAGATAGGAAAGGTCTTGAACGAGTACATTTCTTCTGTATTTACAAATGAGAGGGGCGATATTGTTGGAGAGGACAGTGTGAAACAGATTGGTAAGCTCGAGGAAAAACTTGTTAGGAAGGAAGATGTGTTGGGCATTTTGAAAAACTTGAGGATAGACAAGTCCCCCGGGCCTGACGGGATATATCCAAGGATTCTATGGGAAGCAAGAGATGAAATTGCAGAGCCATTGGCAATTATCTTTTCGTCCTCACTGTCAACAGGGGTGGTACCAGGGGTTTGGAGAGTGGCGAATGTCGTGCCCCTGTTCAAAAAAGGGACTAGGGATAACCCTGGGAATTACAGGCCAGTTAGTCTTACTTCGGTGGTAGGCAAAGTAATGGAAAGGGTACTGAAGGATAGGATTTCTGAGCATCTGGAAAGACACTGCTTGATTAGGGATAGTCAGCACGGATTTGTGAGGGGTAGGTCTTGCCTTACAAGTCTTATTGAATTCTTTGAGGAGGTGACCAAGCATGTGGATGAAGGTAAAGCAGTGGATGTAGTGTACATGGATTTTAGTAAGGCATTTGATAAGGTTCCCCATGGTAGGCTTCTGCAGAAAGTAAGGAGGCATGGGATAGTGGGAAATTTGGCCAGTTGGATAACGAACTGGCTAACCGATAGAAGTCAGAGAGTGGTGGTGGATGGCAAATATTCAGCCTGGATCCCAGTTACCAGTGGCGTACCGCAGGGATCAGTTCTGGGTCCTCTGCTGTTTGTGATTTTCATTAATGACTTGGATGAGGGAGTTGAAGGGTGGGTCAGTAAATTTGCAGACGATACGAAGATCGGTGGAGTTGTGGATAGTAAGGAGGGCTGTTGTCGGCTGCAAAGAGACATAGATAGGATGCAGAGCTGGGCTGAGAAGTGGCAGATGGAGTTTAACCCTGAAAAGTGTGAGGTTGTCCATTTTGGAAGGACAAATATGAATGCGGAATACAGGGTTAACGGTAGAGTTTTTGGCAATGCGGAGGAGCAGAGAGATCTTGGGGTCTATGTTCATACATCTTTGAAAGTTGCCACTCAAGTGGATAGAGGTGTGAAGAAGGCCTATGGTGTGCTCGCGTTCATTAACAGAGCGATTGAATTTAAGAGCCGTGAGGTGATGATGCAGCTGTACAAAACTTTGGTAAGGCCACATTTGGAGTACTGTGTACAGTTCTGGTCGCCTCATTTTAGGAAGGATGTGGAAGCTTTGGAAAAGGTGCGAAGATGATTTACCAGGATATTGCCTGGAATGGAGAGTAGGTCTTACGAGGAAAGGTTGAGGGTGCTAGGCCTTTTCTCATTAGAACGGAGAAGGATGACGGGTGACTTGATAGAGGTTTATAAGATGATCAGGGGAATAGATAGAGTAGACAGTCAGAGACTTTTTCCCCGGGTGGAACAAACCGTTACAAGGGGACATAAATTTAAGGTGAAAGGTGGAAGATATAGGAGGGATATCAGAGGTAGGTTCTTTACCCAGAGAGTAGTGGGGGCATGGAATGCACTGCCTGTGGAAGTAGTTGAGTCGGAAACATTAGGGACCTTCAAGCAGCTATTGGATAGGTACATGGATTACGGTAAAATGATATAGTGTAGATTTATTTGTTCTTAAGGGCAGCACGGTAGCATTCTGGATAGCACAATTGCTTCACAGCTCCAGGGTCCCAGGTTCGATTCCGGCTTGGGTCACTGTCTGTGCGGAGTCTGCACGTCCTCCCCGTGTCTGCGTGGGTTTCCTCCGGGTGCTCCGGTTTCCTCCCACAGTCCAAAGATGTGCAGGTTAGGTGGATTGGCCAATGATAAATTGCCCTTAATGTCCAAAATTGCCCTTGGTGTTGGGTGGAGGTGTTGACTTTGGGTAGGGTGCTCTTTCCAAGAGCCGGTGCAGACTCAATGGGCCGAATCTATGATTAATCTAAGACAAAGGTTCGGCACAACATTGTGGGCCGAAGGGCCTGTTCTGTGCTGCATTTTCTATGTTTTTCTATGGGTGTTTTTTTTCTATGTAACTGTTCTACCTGTTGTTCCGTCTCTTCTCGTACCAAAACTGCACGTTGTGTATCTTGGTAGGCCTTATTGTATTGTGTCTGAAAGCTGCTTAGGTAAACTAAACAAGATTGGCGTGCCCGTTTGACATCAGCCATCTCCTTGGCTTTTGCTGCTCGCTGCTCTCGGAGTTGCTCATTAACCTTTTCACACTTGCTAACGTTTCCCTCACTCTTCTCCTCTTTTTCTACAAGCTGTCTGCGGAGCATCCTCACGACCTCCTCTGTGTCTCGCAATTGTGTCAGACAGGACACGATTGCCATCGGCTTACAAACTTTCCCTAAACTCTTGTGTATCTCGGTTAGGTTGTCCCACCAAGTTTGGCCAATACTCCCAGGACCTGACTCTTCATTCGCACAAAACTCAGACCAAAGGGGCCATCCTTACCCCTTTAATTATTTCCTTAGTTCCTCTTCCCATATGGGACACTGCTCTGCTCTACTGGTCGCTGCGACCTTGTTCCTGTGAGTCCATCAGGCATTCCATTGCCTTTGCTGCATTTCTACTGGTATCTCTTTTCTGTAAATTTGGGACGGGGGGAATTGGGCGGCAATGCGAACAGCGGGTATGGCCTAAGCTATTTTCCGGTTCACAAAACTCCCGATAGTTTTACGCAACAAAATCTAACGAGTTCACCTAATATCCCTGTTAGTACGCATGCAAATTAGTACACACTTCCGAATCTTTGATCGATACTGGTCTTACACTTGTGGGGCGAAATTCTCCCCCAACGGCGGGATGTCCGCCGACTGGCGCCAAAAACGGCGCCAATCAGACGGGCATCGCGCCGGCCCAAAGGTGCGGAATGCTCCGCATCTTTGGGGGCCGAGCCCCAACGTTGAGGGGCTAGGCCGGCGCCGGAGGGATTTCCGCCCCGCCAGCTGGCGGAAATGGCGTTTGTTGCCCCGCCAGCTGGCGCGGAAATGCGGCGCATGCGCGGGAGCGTCAGCGGCCGATGTCAGTTTCCCGGCGCATGCGCAGTGGGGAGAGTCTCTTCCGCCTCCGCCATGGTGGAGGCCGTAGCGGAGGCGGAAGGGAAAGAGTGCCCCCACGGCACAGGCCCGCCCGCGGATCGGTGGGCCCCGATCGCGGGCCAGGCCACCGTGGGGGCACCCCCTGGGGTCAGATCGCCCCCCAGGACCCCGGAGCCCGCCCACGCCGCCTGGTCCCGCCGGTAAATACCAGGTTTAATGTACGCCGGCGGGACAGGCAATTTCTGGGCGGGACTTCGGCCCATCCGGGCCGGAGAATTGAGCGGGGGGTCCCGCCAACCGGCACGGCCCGATTCCCGCCCCCGCCTAATCTCCGGTACCGGAGACTTCGGTGGGGGCGGGGGCGGGGTTCACGGCGGCCAACGGCCATTCTCCGACCCGGCGGAGGGTCGGAGAGTGACGCCCGTGGTTGCTTTCACTTTTCCAATTGGGTTTCTAATTAACGTTTTGTGGGTTCGCTTGGAGTGACAAAATCACTTCCAGGTCGAGTCCCGTCAGACGTCGCCAATAATGTTCCCAATTTGCACCGGAGACGCCTATAATGTTTCTCTTTTAATGAGTGGAATATTATCCCACCAGCGTCACCAATAATGGTGCCAAGTCTGGGGTGTCTACTTTAGTCAGATATTAATCTGACCGTTATTAAGGAGGATATTGCTTTCAGAGTCACCGGGTACCAGATCACAACACCACAAGGTTCAACCGGACATCGATCAAAGACCCAACAACCAGTCAGTTAGTTCATGATCAATAATGGTTTATTTACACACAAGATTAACTCACACATGCAACATAAAAACACTACAAGCTAAATTACACCTAACGCTACAACAACCTGTACTTAACGTCAGGGACACGGCTTTGGCAGAGGAACAAGGCCTTTGTTTGGATCTGGAGTGGCTGGGTCTGGAGACGTGACTTCGGTTCTGCTGGGCTCATCCGTCTGCTAGCGATCGTTGGTCTTGAACTTGCTTCCGGTCGCGGTGCTGCAGGTGGCTTCAG